>NW_007730569.1:131912-150181 GCF_000696425.1 Galeopterus variegatus
TTAAAATTTTAAAAAGGGAAAAGGGGGGGGGGGGGGGGGGGGGAATGGTAGAAGAAGAATCAGAAAAGTGTTTTTGGTTAGAAACAAAAAGGAAAAAAGGAAGGAAATTTAAACAAAAATCTCAGCACCACAAATACATCCTCGTGTCACCCCACCTCACGAGCCTTGTGCTGCAGAAGTGCCCGCCAGCCCCCCAAACCCACCAGGCGATGTGTCCTGGGGGCCCAGCACTCCTTCTGGGGCTCAGTTAGGATGTTCTGTCTACAGTAAAAATTGAGGATTGCTACCTTGCCCAAACCTCCATGAGCCCCATGAAGAAAAATAGTCGGGGTTCCTTCAAAACCTCACCACCTTCACCCCAAGACCTGCAAATGGATGGGAACTTTGTTTTTCTGGAACAAGGGAGGCCAAAGCCCCTACACAACTTTCCTCTCCCCCAAAACCACAAGGAAACCTGCTCTTGGGGCCCTACTGACTTGCTTCTAATGATGAGACCCTGCACACCCACCTTCTTGGCCGAAAGGGCCAGTTTTTTGGCTGGTGGAGGAGACATGATGTTTGCAGGCTCTGTGGCAGCGTTGCCCAGGACAGGGGACTTCAGCTTCACACTCTTAGAATCTGTTCCAGTTGGCAGCAGCCGAAAGGGCCAGTTTTTTGGCTGGTGGAGGAGACATGATGTTTGCAGGCTCTGTGGCAGCATTGCCCAGGACAGGGGACTTCAGCTTCACACTCTTAGAATCTGTTCCAGTTGGCAGCACTTTGGAGTGACCCGTGGGGGGACAGTTTGTTTCCTGAGATTCACAGAAATGGGCAGCTCCACTCTTGGGGGCCTGGGGGGCCTTGACAGAGTCACTGCTGGCAGAATGCTCTAGGCTGGAGCTGCCGGAGCCCCTCCTCTCCAGGTCTGAGCGCTCACCGCTCCCCTTCGGCCCATGCCCATTGGCAGTGGCTTCAGCCAGGAGCTCAGGTGAGGTAGATGGGACTGTGTCCCTGCTGTCCCAGGAACCCTGCCTTCCGCTCCTGGATTTGCTGCTACTCGAGTGGCTGGTACCAGGTGACCCCTGAGGAGTCGTGAGCGATGGGGAGAAAAGCTGTGGGGGGGCCGCTTTCTTCACCTTCTGCCCGGGCTCATCGAGGATGGTTGGCATGTGTGCGGGAGTTGGGAAGAGTTTGTGGGAAGGGGACCCCAAGGGTGGCTTCGGAGGAACATATCCGTTCTGGGACTTCAGGCCTGGCATGGAGCCATTCCTGGAAATGGGCACGCCAATCTCCTCAGTTGTCTGCAGCTTTCTCATGGCCACAGAGTCTTGTCGCTGAAGGAGAACAAACAGCATGATCAGAACCTTCAAGGAAGCAGCAGCCAGGCAACTCGCCCACCAGGTCAGAGCCTATCTTAGTAGCAGACATGGCCTTTAACTAGCAAAATCAAGATAAATTATTTATACGGATACAGCGTAAAAATGTTGCTGTTTCTTTTATTTCGGCAGCTGGCCAGTACAGGATCTGAACCCTCGACCTAGGTGTTATCAACACCGCGCTCTAACCAACTGAGCTCACCAGCCAGCCCTCTGTTTTTTAACCAATTTCAGTATTTTGTGACTTGTGTACATGTGGGTATGTATCTCTATGGCCATCTTTACA
Organism: Galeopterus variegatus; assembly: GCF_000696425.1. NCBI lineage: Eukaryota > Metazoa > Chordata > Mammalia > Dermoptera > Cynocephalidae > Galeopterus > Galeopterus variegatus. The sequence continues at coordinate 133,554 of NW_007730569.1, forward strand.
TCATGAAAGCAGTACGTTTGCATCAAGATTTGAGAAATACAAAAACGTATAAAGGAAAAAATTTACCCAAGTTCCTTCACCTAAACCCTTTTCCTATGAATGGTCTGGCCTGCACAGCTGCAGCCCAGTCTTATCTCAGTGCTATCATCTGAAGCGTTTTATAGGCTATGCTCTCAACAAATGCCCGTAATGTCCAACTAGCAGCCGCCTCATCGTGTGGTTAGTTTACGTAACTTCCACTGTCTCCAGCTGCTGATACGCCTCATCCTTCTCCTCTGTAACACTTAGTGCAACTGTAGGAAAATAACTCACTCTGTACTTAAATACTTAATGTTGGCTCTTCCCCACCTGACCACAAATCTCCAAGAGGCCACACCTGTATCTCTCATTCGGCTCTCCAGCCCCTGCCACTAGCTCAGGGTCTTGTATACAGTCAGTGCTTGAAAAATATTTGCTGAATGAACAATCAAAAGGTTGAAGCTTTTTCTGTACTTAGAACCCCATGCTAATTTCCTGGAAATGGAATTACTTGGCTATGAACATTCTTATTTTCAAAAATTCTGATGCACACTGCCAAATTGCATTTACTGCACTCTTACCAGCAACATGTATTTCTTTCCCAAAGCTTCTGTGGTTTGACACTGTGTTTGGCTCCTATCACTCCAGCATTCCTACCCTTTGCACATGCATTGGAGTGATTTTCAGTAATTTGAATGAGTTCCTGACATGTTATAAATGTTAACCTTTTATTGCATTTGCTGCAAATATTCTTAAAGTTTTACTGTTTCTTTATCTGTAATATTACATGCACAAAATTTTAAATTAAGCCAATTTATAATTTGTTTTTCTATATGTTATCTCTCTATTTTAAGCTTACAAGGTTTTCCCTCTTCCAGAGGATAAGAATGCACTTCCATTTTCTTCTGAGTTTTTCTTTTCTCCCCTACATTTTCTAATAGTTTATTCTGTTTGTGTTAATAAACATTGTTTTCTAAAAGGAGTACATCTTCCCATCACACTGGAAAACCTTTTCATTTGTTGAATGTTTACATATACACTAGAACTTGCTCAATGTTATTTAAAGTAAAATTACTTTTAGCCACTTGCAGTGTGCATTTGGAAAACAACTTTTGTAATGAAGATGTTAGCGGTAAGTGAGGCACTCTTGCAGGTGTGCCTGGCGCAGGGCGGCCTCCGCGTGGCCACTTTCCCCCTCCAGCATGGCACTCTGCGCCCTGATGCAGCCACAGCCAGTGAGGTGTCCTAACTTCCTGCTCTAGGCTACCGTGATCACCAGCTTCGCAATGAGATCATGTACTGTAACTGCTACATCAAGTCCAGGGCTTCTAATTTCAGCTTCTACTTAGTTAAATGTTAGGAGGGAAACACAGATTTACATAAGTGCCTGTGAAAGGCCCTGACTGCCTTCACGGGGTTCAGCTCTTCAGTCTGCAGGGAGAGGATCACTTGGACATGGTCAGCAAAAGAGGGTTGATCTGGTTTTAAATGATCACCAGGTTGGGATGAGGAAGAGGAAATCACTCATTACTCTGCTAGTAAAACTGAGTTCTTAACTGTTTTAGCAGGAATTTCAAATACTCACAAAGATAACTTTGAGGGTATTTGCTATTGTTAACATTTTATCACAGAAGCTCTATCCTCTCTCTCTCTATATATATACATGCATGTATGTGTGTGTGTGTAATGTATGCATGTACACATGCATAGACATATTTCTATTTCTGAACCACTGGAGTAAATCCCAGGTATGACGTCCTTTTACCCCTAAATATGTCCATGTGTATTTCCTAATAACAAGGACTCTCTTACATAACCACAGCATGATTACCAAAATCAGGACATTAACACTGGTACAAACTACTCATATTTTCGGTGTTAAAGATCCCCAAGGAGCACAAGTGTGAGGCTCAGCTACATTAACCCTGTCGCCTTTAAGCAAGCACCTTTCCAGTCGGGGGGCAGGAAGCAACCCCATTGCCCACGTGCTTCTTCACGTGATCTGGGGCTGCACTTGGGTGCTTGGGAAGGGAGGAGACTGTTCTGGAAAGGGAGCCCGCTGGGCTTTTCTTAGAGCCTGGAATTCTGTCAAAGGAAGAAAAAGAATCAGAGTAAGTTAAAGTCGAGGTTACAATTATATATATATATATATATATTTTTTTGTCCTTTTTGAGACCGGCCGCACCGCGCTCAGCCAGTGAGTGCACAGTGCACGGCCATCCCTATATAGGATCCGAACCCTCAGCGGGAGCACTGCTGTGCTCCCAGCGCCGCACTCTCCTGAGTGCGCCACGGGCTCGGCCCTACAATTATATTTTTTAAGAAAGGTGGGACAAAGGCAGAAAAATAGCCTGAGGGAAGCCTGACTGTCCTAACACACTTCTCTGAATCTCACTTTGCCCTTCAACTAACATGAAGCTGTTCCATCGAGCCTCAGACGTCTGCTCCATGTAAGCAGAGCACAGAGCAAATCACACTCAGATTCGTCCAAGATCAGATTCTCACTGTACCAGAAAGTAAGAGATTCTGAATGCTTCATCCCAACGAAGATGCAAAAGCACCCCAGTCGCCATGTCTTTCACCCTCCAGGTCAGTGACAACCAACCCCAAGAAAAGGCACCTTGCAGAGGAGCTCTGCTGTAGGTCCCCAGAGCAGCCTCCTACCTGGCAGAGGGATCGCTTCCCCCACAGAGGAAGGAGTCATGGTTGGCCAATGTGTAATTTCAGGCAATACCATAAAATGATAAGTATCCTTTCCCTTTACATTCACAGTAGCACAAATGTGGAGGCAGATGGGATCCCGTCCTGACCTTCCCAAAGGCTCTCGCTTTTACTCAACAACCAGGCAGACTCGGTTTAAAAAGGGGCCTTTCCAGTGGAAGCTGTCCATTACACGTGACTGGGGAGATGGCATCTGCCCAAGTCTTTTCTCTCCTGTAGGATTCCCAGTGACTTCCAGACAGAAGGAGGTTAGGGAGGCCCACGTGTGCATGAAGAGAACAACAGAGGGTGTGAGCTCCTGGGGGCTGGGGGCATGAGCACATTACCGCAGGTAGAACAGCACGTATGCCTGCTGGTTCAGAACCACCTTGACATTGCTGGAGTGGACCAAGGAGTCATTCATCTGGTACCATTGTCCGTTGCTTGCCTAAGGTGGCACAGGGTGTTGCAGAAAACAAAACAGTCAAACATTCCTTAATCCTCACTTTTTAAAAAAGGAATGAAAAAATCTGCTATTAGCTGCTACATATATCCAAGTGCTAACAACTAACCATTAATGATTCCCTGCTAAAACGTGTAATATTTGCATAATTTTGAATGTGACCCCAAAGTGTGCTTTGAGTCCCAGTTCCTTCCTAGCGTCCTGACAGATGTAAACTGTCCCTTCTAGACACAATTTAGGCAGGTCTCATCACAGCACCTCCCACCAATATTGGGATTTCACCAGGGTTCTCAGGACCAGGCACCAGAGGCAGCTACCTCTCCAGTGTCTCACTGCAAGTCCAACAATATTACAGATTCTGGTGGAATGGGTTCTCAAAAACATCTTTCCACTCCATGCAGAGAAGCAACAGTGAGGACCTGGATACAGACGTCAGTGCTTTGCACAGAACTAGTGTTCTGCAGAGTCCAAAGTGGGACTGGGCTGGGTTCTGCAAAACTGCCCCCAGCAGGCAGCCCCACCATCCAGAGCAGCAGCACAGAAGGCACGAGCCACTCACCTTCACGTAGCAGTAATAGTGCCCAGCATGGCAGCTGTAGCCTGAGTGGACCAGGACAGCGTAGAGCCCATACATGACAGGGTCGCCGTGACTCTGGGACATATACGGACGGATATTCAGGAATTCTGGATAGCCTACATCCTGTTTGAAACGTCAAGAAAAGGCATATAAAATTCTCACCCTTGAGGGTAAGGGTCAATTCGCCCTTTCTACCCACAACCACACAACATGCCCGATTTGGCTCGTCTCTAACGATTTGGGGCAACTGGGCAGGCAGTGATGCTGTGCCAGGAGCTCTCTCAGTCAATGGTTAAAAAAGCAAGAAGCCGAGAGGTGAGCCTTTCCAGCTGATCCACGGGAAACTCTATGTCATTGTCCCATCAAGCAAGCTACAGTTCTAGGGTTCTTGCTCTTGTCTTTGCTGTGCATCTACATTAGTTCTCTCACTACCCTGCTCCCAACTGTCAACTGAGCAGAGTAACTCATTTCCTTCCCCTCCACTCTACAGGAGCGCCGTTGCGGGGGGAGCCGTGAGATAATGCTCGCTTCAGGTCTTCAGAAACAAGGAGCAGAATCAATACAGCAACTGCTACAGGAAGTTACATTTGTAATGGATTGGGTCAAAACAAAGGTTGTGGCAAAATTTATGTATTCTAGAAATTGAACATTTTCATAGGAAAATATATTTATAAAAATTATTTTTGAATAAGAGATACACCAGCACTTCTGCCTGTACACATAAATCCTTATTTAAAACTGAAGTATATTTTACAGAGTGAAGTGCATAGATCTCAGGTGTGCAGTTCAATGAGTTCTGACAAACGAATACTGATGGAAGCCAGGCTCCAATCAAGACACAGAACATCAACCCAGAAAATTCCCTCCTGTCCCAGTCATCGCCCCCATCTCCAGCACCCAGTGTTCCAAATGCTGTCGCCATCGATTTGTCTTGTCTGATCTTGAACTTCATGTGACTGGAATCACACAGTGTGGACTTTCTGTGTCTGGCTTCTTTAGACCAACGCAATGTCTGTGAGATCTCCCACATATCTTTTTCCTTCTACTGACAAACTGAAAATCTCAAAACCCAGTATGTGCTACAGGCTCATGAGCTCCAACCCAACCTTGTTACGTATGGTACCCCCCAAATCAATCAGACCAATGTTTCTCAAACTGAGTTCCACTGGAAAACTAGTTCCAGGAGATGTTAGTAGGTAAAACATATGCTCCTCAAGGCAAAACCACAATGATCTTATTCACCGTTGATCCCCATGCCTTGCACAGCAGGCACAACGTGGACACACATGAGAAGCACTGGTAAGATGAGCGAATGAGTGACTCCTCAGACAGTTATGTTCAGAAACTTTGTCGTGGTAAATTCTCCTCTTAGGGATTCATAACACAACATGGCTTAACAAAGGCTCTGAGAGGGCGCCTGAGACTAGAAAGAACTTTCTAACTTTAGCCTGGCACTTCTAAACTCAGTTGCACATGGAATACTTTCTTTCAAAATACAGCACTGCCATTCTGCAGACACATTTGGGAAATGCTGATCTAGGCAAGCCCCAACCACTGCTAGTGAGGAAACTGAGGCTCACACAACCAGGCTCCAACTAAGAACAAAACTCTAGACTTTTATAAACACAGACATCTTCTATTAAAATGCCATTGTGCAAAAAGATTTTTACTCTATATGCCGTAAAAAGCCACAGCATGTAATTGCACCTGTTTTAGACATGAAACAGGACATAAAGGTCAGAGCTACACAGTCCAGTGTGCATCACACTTATTTAGGAAACCGTGACCTTCCATATCAGGAATACCCCAAGTATGGGCAGAGGATGGGGGAAAAAACCCATTAAGACAGTAGTTCTTGAAATTCAATGAGCATAACAATCATTTAGGGATCTTCCAAAAAATGCAGATTCCTGGGCCCTGTCCTCCAGAAATTCAAATTCATTGGCTCTGCGATAGAGCCAGGAATATGTACTTTTAAGAAGCAGTGCACTGAGCAGACTGGGACACCACCGAGAGCACTCACCTTGGTGATCTTCCCCCCACTGACGTTGGCAAAGCGCTTGAGGGAGAGGGTTAAGACATTGGACGTTCTGTGAATGGTGAAGCGCTTGCTGGCTGGAACCTTCTTCTTGCACCTATGAAGAAGGCGAATGAAAAAGTTATTAGCTGATGCTGTGAAGAGTGCTGTCTTCACACTAGGTTAGTAACAGCAATGACCCCTCTATAACAATGGAGTTCTCATGGAGTTCTCAATGGAGTCTCTTAATGAGACTCATGCCTTCTGCACCCCTAAAATCAAAATCAACACACACCTCAAGTAAAGGAAAGCTATTGCAGTGAAACAAAGACCCGAGAAAAGTTGAAGATTCTAAAGCAAAAATAAACTACTTTACCAACTAGGAGACTAAATAAAATGCAGCAAAATGTCGCTTTGAAAAAAACACAGGAAAGCACAAATTAAAGCAGATGTGGCCAGGTGATAATGGGCAAGCAGGAAACTGACGTAAGCAAAGCCAGAAAACCAGTAAACGAAGACGGAGAAAACAGAGGCAAAGGCGAGCAGCTTCTAGAGCTGAGGGAAATGAACTTAAAGAGTGATAAAAACAGTGTGTTGACATGGAGAAACTTGGAAAACAGGATTAAAAATGTCCTTCAGTGATTACAGCTTTAAAATGACATGGATATACAAGTAACAATATCCACCCTATAAGTCTGTGCAACCATAAAAGGACGAGATAAGAGCTACACCTGCTGAAGTGGAAAAATGCTCAAGACTATTTAAGTAAAAACTGGAAGCCACAGGACGGGTCTCATCTAAAAGGCAGGATGGCAGGGTGGCTGGCACCCACCCTCTGCAGCAGATCGTCCAGGGTGAACCCGTGCTCTGCCACATCGTGTCGGGGTGACCTCGGGCTGGCTGCTGCACCTCTCCATGCCTCAATTTCCCCATCCTGAGCAATGCGGGCAACAATAGTCCCTCCTTGACAAGTTAATACACGTGGAACCTTCAGATCAGTGACAAGTGCAGCATAAATGGTGGCTGTAAGAACCACAGCTACCAACTCATCTGTGTTGTTTAGAGGCTTGTGTTTTTAAGACACACAGAGGCCACTCAAGAGGTGTGAGCGGCAGTCGCTCCAGAGGGAGGGAGGGCACAACAGAGTCAGGTGAGGTGACTTCATCTCACGTCTTTCTGGACAGCTCAACCCACTGCCGTGAGCAAAGTGAAACTTACTTAGCACACATGTAGGCATTCTCCCCAGTCAGGACATCTGGCTTCACGAAAAGTTCCAGAGCACGCACAATATTTACAGCTTGCTGAGAAGGACAAAAACAGGGAATAGAATCAGCGGCAGAAGGGCTGACTCAGCAAACAGCAGATTTAAGGTCTTTTTCAGGCTGAGGCAGCAAATCACAAAACTTCACTTGCACAAAAATTTGCCCACATGTTGCCACCTTCTGAGACTCGGAACATCCTCGCCAAAGGAGTGGTGAGCCCACTGGTGCCCCTTCTCCAGGGATAAGCAGCGACAGCCATGGGAGGCTCCCCACGCAGGCCAGTCACTGCAATCAGCACACAGCAACAGAGCTGGAGTCAAGATCGGGTGACTCTCCAAAGGGGCACAGAGCCACACCCACAAGCATTCATGTGCCAGCTACCACAGCACATGACAGACTCTCTCCTCAAGCCCTGTGGGACAGTGTGGCCACTATTCATGCCTCAGAACACAAAACTCCATTTTACTTTATTTTTTTTGCATGAAAAGACTATGCACAGGAAAAGGCTAGACAGAAAGAGGCAGAAGCAAAGGTTTCCACTGGAGGTAGGAGGATCCTAAGCGTCTTTTTCCTTATCTACTCTGATTGTGCATCTATATTGAGCTGTTCAGCCCCCTGCCTCACTCTCCCAATGCAAACACATGGCAGGCTCCTGGTCTGTACCCGAATCTCCAGCGCAATGTCCAGGTAGGGGTCATAGGTGTCCGAGACGCTCTTGCACACCGAGCACTTCACTGCAACAGAACAAAGAGGAGGTGGAGCGGGTGTGGCCGGGCAGCTGCACCCTCCCGGGGATGCCCCCAGTTCCCAAGACCTAGAACTGGGAATGTATCCTCTCACTGGGCTTTTGCCAAACAGCAAAACCTCACCGAGAACCACAGAATCTGGAGAGACTCTCCTTCACCCCAGAGTACATGTGACAGCTGTCAACGCCTCCCCTCCCAGGCCTCGCTACCATGGTAGCGCTGGTGCCAGCGTCCCTTCACACAAGCGTGATGCTGTTCTCCAGACTGTCTCATAGGACATCCTAACAACCAGCAAAGGTGTACCAGGAGGTGACAAGTCTCCAGAGAGCAAGCCAAGGCTCAGGCCTGCCCCGGTCTACACAGCCAGTAAGGAACCCGGCCTGCACCTGAGCTCCTAAGGTTTCCTGTGTTAATACACTAACCCTGATAAGGAGGGGCAGAGAAAACGTCTCCACTTACCACGCGATCTGAGATACCCTCCAAAAATCTGATGGACCAACGTAGTAGCCTGTGTTTGACGATCCAACCTGGAAAGGAAGCCACAACCTTCAGGACAATGGCAGGACACCACAAAGTGGCATTTGCACCTCCAGCCCCATCCAGCCACCAGCTCAGTGTGATGCCAGGAAATGCCACCACCCAACCACAAGCAGCCATACACCCTCCATCTGACTCCTCTGCGGGCCCCCACCATGGCCTGCTGGTCTCTCCCTGCACCACCCCCCACAACAGCCACTTCAAACTTTCATGACTCCCCCAACCCAACAGATAATCTTGCATCCACTTTACAGAAAATAAAAGGCCCATGAGATGGCACTGTGTCCTCACCCCATCTTTCCCTTTCCTTCCAATCTCAATAAAAGAAGTGGGGTGGGGCTGGAGCCAGCCCTTCCCTGAGCCGTAGTGGCCCCCACCTCCGGGTCCTGCCCCCATGGGCCTGCTTCTCCACTGGCCAGCACACAGCCAGCCTCCACATGGGAGGACACAGGGAGGTGTTGGGGGAGCAGGAACAAGCCCCCCACATCTTTGCAGTAGAGGTGGCAGGGCCATGGCAGGGACCTCAGGGTCAGGCAGCACCGCATTGCAATTCCCCAGCACCACTTACAAGCTGGGTTCTCCAGTGCCCTTGATGCTCAGCCCTTAGAACTGCCAAGAGTGTGTGGGGCCTCCTAAGGTAGCTATTCATGGCAGGAAGTTTCTGGAAACAATACTCCACATCCGGTTTCTGTTCCATGTTTTCACCCACTGTATGTGGTTCCAACTCACTCCTCTGAAACTGTCTTCCTCAGTCACCAAAGACCTCCAGGAGGCAAATCCTGCTGGCTTCGGAGCCTTTTTACTAGAAGACGTGGCATTGACACGATGCAGCCCATTCCCTGGAGACAAGCATCCCCCTTCCTAGGCTCTCTACCCCCACGCCCCAGCTGCTCCCTCCGGCTCCACCTGGAACCACATCAGGCTGCTTCTAGGGCTCTCTGCATGCTCCCAGCGGCCACCTGGGCAACGCCACCCCATGTGGCTTCACCACAACCCGCAGCCCACTGGAGGGTGCCAACCCCTGCCTCTGTCCAGTCTGTGTGACCCACTTCCCAGACTCTGGGGGCTCCAAGATATTTGGGGGACTAACACAGGGTCACCACATATTTTGCAGAGTTAGGAAATGAAAAATCATCTGCCACCACCCACTATCATCATCATTCATCAAAGGAAGAGACACTTTAATTCCCAAAACTAGCAAGGACGCAGTCACAGAACAGAATGAAAATCTGTGGGTAGCCACAGGTGATGGCACCTGCCGAAATGCTGATGCCCCAAATCATCCAGGAGCCAGTTATAACCAGAGCCAACAGAACCCTGTAGAACCCACTCTCAGTGTGACCCCAAGCAGAGGAAGCTCAGCTGTTACATGACCAGCAGGGGAGACAGTAACTTCAGATTCCCGCAGGCGTGAGGCCTGGGGACACCAAGAGAGGGAGGAAGGGCAAAGCTGGGGCAGGCCTGAGCGTCTCCTGAGAGCACAGCCGCAAGGATGCCCAAGGGGCAACACGGTGGAGGTGGCCGTCCCCAAAGGCATGGTTCTTAGAAGAGAAGCCAAAAAGCAGGCAGGCGTCCCCAGGAGACTGGGCGGTGGATGGCAAGAAAAGCAAAAGAGAAAATTTAGGATCCTGAAGAAAACCCCAAAACTACCAGAGGCTACGCGACCCTTCTGCCTCCCCAGAAAGGGTCATCCATTAAAGCAAGTGTACTTCGCTGTGCTGACAGAGGCGGCGTGCTTGAAACCTCCAGATCCACAAGATAAATGAAAGCAGCCCACCTATATCTGCGCAAAGGCGCTTTAGTAGAAAATAGTAACACTGCACCGGCTGAACACGACCCCCCAGAAAACAAGCACAAACCAAAGAAAATGGCCGCACGAAATTCCGACCTGGACTGAATGTTCTCCAACAACAAAAAGGGATATGAGAAACCATTCTGAATAAGAAATTCAGAGACTAAAAATTAAAAAGACCCCCCCAAAAGTGAATAGAACTCAGTTAAGAAATGGAAGGAAAAGACAGAATCTTCAAAGGTGAGAAGTCTGAAGCGTGAGCGGCCCGGGAAGAACGCTTCACATGGAAACGCAACGCGGGCACCAACTGCGAGGCAAGGACGCAAGCAGAGAAGGAAAAGGAGACAAAGAAGGAAGGAACCAGGAGAGCAGCTGAAATGAGAGACGGTAATAACTGGAGACCCCGAAAAAGTAAAGAAACTACAACATAGGAAAAGCTTCCAGAACCACCAAAAAGGTCTTTACAACAAACCAACAGAACACCACCAGTGCGTGTTCCCACATAAGAGCGACTTCCCAATCAGCGCTGAATGCCACCAAAGAAAGATCACTTTCCCTGGCAACAGATAAATTAACTGTATCAGTTTCACAAAGGAGACGCCACATTTGGCAGCCTGACACCCTGACGTATGAGGTTTGCCTTAAGTACTGTCTCACCTTTCTAAGCCATGAGATTTAAAGCTGAGTCAACCCCCAAAGTGACGGTGTTCACACGCTACTTGCCTCTTGCTGCAGGCTGGCTCTTAGGCTAATAAAAACGTTTTTCTGCCTACAAGCTTCCAGAGTCAATCTATGCCACAGATTCTACCTCTGTCATTGGTCAGGGGACTGGGGTGGGGGTAGGGGGGAAAATCTGAATGGACATATTCAAGAACCTACCAGGCATCTGGGAAAATTGGCCAACAACAATCAGCTCCAAGACTAGCCTAGTAAAACCATTAGACTTAAAGATTAAAAATAATAATAATCCTCAGGCCCTAAGCAGAAAGAGCAAATAATTTACAAGGTCAAGAGAGTGAAACTGGCCGCAGCCTTCTCAAACACAGGGAATCCTGCAGACTTTTGTCCTCCTTGAGGAGTCCACTAGGGGACAGGCTTCACCCAGCCGAGAGCAGCCGGAAGCTCTGGCAGAAGCACGGCAGGGGGCGCAGGGCACGGGCACTGTGAAGTACAGGTTACTGCGAGAAAAATACACAAATCCAGTATGTTCCAACAAAAAAAGAAACAATGCAAACTAAAATGGCTAGAGAGGAGAAAGGGAAGAGGAAGGAGGTAAAAGATATCACTGAAAACTGATCAACCAGACAGTCAGGGCTGAGACCACAGAAGCAAGGGCATTTAAAAGGGCCACATGTACAAAGGCAGTCACCAGACCACAAACACAGACCTTCCCACATACTAGAAGAAATTTTAAAAATAAGCAAAGAAAAATCAGGTAGAGAAAGAAGCAGAGAAATACGTTATATAAAATAATAATACAATACATAAATATGACAGAGCTGAGACCACGCTTTTCAGTCCTAACAATAAATGTGAAGGGGCTTAACTTGCTTACTAAAAGACTTTCAAGTCAACCTAGAAAGCAAGACCAAACCTTGGGAACGCCTAAAACAAAGTGTTCAGAGAGCCGTGGGCCAAGGCCGGGGCAGATAGAGACCTTCACTAGGCAGGGTCTGCAATTTTGATTCTGGGCATAGCAGGTTCAAGCCAAAAAGCATTAAATGTGACAAAGGCACTTCGTAATGCTAAAAGCGATAATTCGCAAAGAAGACATGATAGTTACAAATATCCAACTACAGCCACCTGTATAAAGCGAAACTACAGGAGATGCAGGGAGACAGAAGCACACCAGTAACCACAGACTTAACACATCCTTCTCAGTACAGAACAGGTGAAGGAGACAAGCGCGTACAGACAGAGAAGACGAAGAAACACAATCAACAACGCGGATCTTACGGACACGTACAGCAAATGCTACACTGTGACACAGGAGAATATGCCACCTTGAGTGCACAGGGAAGATGCCCAAACACGAACACATGTACTAGGTCACGGAGAAAACATCAGCGACCTCCATGAAGTGAAATATTACACACTCTCCCATCACAACACGAGCAACGCCAAAAATCATTAATAAAGGCAAAAAAGGCCCTTCCATATGGAAATTACATGGAACAATCTGGCTTGGTGAAACGCTCAGCATGGTGACATTCTTATTCTTCTCACCCCACACGCTTCACCTACACACTGGCGAAAGCTCCCACATGGACAGTGTTTGGTGAGCATCCATCTCTGCCCTGGACCAGTGTCCAGCAACGCCTTGGCCTCCCTCCTTTCCACCCATGCCTGTCCTCTTCTGTGCCAGAGAGTGGCTCACCACCACCTACCCCGCTGCACAGGCCACACAGCTGGACCTCTCCCCCCAGCCCCAAATCTAAACACACCCATTCCACCTCCCATGCCACCCTTCCCAAGTATCTCCACCTGCAGACTCTGGTTAACTGGCCTGCGGCCCCTGTGCTGGTTCTGTCCTAACAGCTCTCCAGGTGGCTGCACCCTGTGCCCAGAGCTGCACCCGCCTGCAGGTGCTGGAAATGCCACGCCCTCCCACCTGCCTTTGCAGGCCCTCACGCGGCCCAGCCACATTCCTGCCCTGATTCCTTAGCCGCAGGGATCACTTCTCCCAGGAAGCCTCCCGGAGGCGAGGTGGTCCTCTGGGGTGCGTGCGGTATCCACAGTCTCCCTCTGCAACAGCACTTCTACATGCAATCATAAACACGGCTGGTTTTCTTGTCTTTCCTATTACACTGTGAGCTCCTCAAACTCAAAGACGACACCTTGACAGCTGACCTTAGCCAAAGGCCAAGAAGCTGCAGGGACCACGTCTTTAACCTCAAAGTTCCCGTGCCTCACTCAGCGCAGAGCTGCTGCTGGCTTAGTCAGGAGACTGGGGCACCGCACAGGACAAGGGCAGCGCTGGTGTCTGCATGGGAGGGAGGGGGCCAAAGCCCCTTCAGGGCAGGGGAAGAACATGCAACAACGGAGCCCTCAGAAGAGTGAAAAAGCGTCCTGGGAAGCGTCCTGCTTCCACCTCCACAGTTGCTGCCACTCAATTAGCTCTTCTAAACCATTCTAGTGGGCTGGCCAGTTAGCTCGCTTTGGAGAGCACGGTGCTGGAACACTGTTTCCTAAATTGTTTACGGTAAGTGTTTTCAGAAGATTCAGTTCTATTCTAAGCCTAGGGAATGACAGGAAATTAATTTTTTGTTTTTGCGGCTGTTCAGTACGGGGATCCGAACCCTTGGCCTTGGTGTGTAACACGCTCTCTAAACAACTGAGCTACCTACCCACCAGCCCTCAAAAACAATTCTTGAGGGTGTCACACATGACAGAATATGAGGCATAGTGTAATCAATTAGTTACATGCATAAATTCTAAACTTTCAAATTTGAAAATAAGAAATAGAAGCTGGGCAAAGTAAAATCTTAAAAATTATGAACTTCCTAACCTCAAATTTTCCTGTATGCTTTTAAGTTCCACTATACAGACATTATTATTCCTATCACCCCCATCCTGTGTATCAAAATGAAGAGTAGATTTTTTAAAAGACTGGAAAAGTCCGTGGCAACAGCTACACACCCTAAACGAAATAGGCTGAAGCACTTCCATTGGGCTGCTGGGACTGAGGAAAGGCCGGGTGGAAGGGTGTGCGGCTGGCTGCTGCCAGGTGAAAAAGGGCCCAAAGCCTCCAGGAGAGGCAGGGAGGGGCAGCACGTACTTGGCATAGCCGTTCAGGCAGGCCTTCTGCATGGCATCAATGGTGTACCGGAGAAACTCGTGCGCGTCCTCCTGGTTCCCAAAGTGGAAATGCCGGGCAATCTCTAAAGGAGGAAGAAAAAGGCAGGGAGAGCTTGTGCCTTCTCCTCTAACAGTGCATCCCTGCTCCCCATGTCATCACTTCCTAGTGCTCACAGGGGTACCATGGTCCCTTTTCAGAGTGGCAAGTGGGGAGCATAGAGCCCCACATGACTTTTCTATATCACAGTCATGACTCAGCTGGCAGGTACCTTCTTGATAAGACCTAAGGGCTTGGACCTCACCACCTAACAGAAAAGCATCAGTGCCATCATGAATGTAAAATCCACCGATTAACTAGTTTTCCAAGAGCCCATACAGAACACGAATGGACTGTAATTATGTCATGGCGCTACCATCTAACGGGAATCTAGCTGTCACAGCGTGTGGCAACTGGCTCCTCTAAGTTCAGGAAGGACCCGCACATTCCTCCTCTATACCCCTTCCAGCTGTCACTCACGCTTGCGAGCCTGCCTAAAACACACAACCACCCCCTCTGCCATGCCAAAACCTACCTGTTCTTCAAAGCAGAAGTCACAACCCACCCCAGCCGAAAGCCTTACCCCAACCCCAGCCCATGTGAGTCTCTAAACCACATCCCTGGTCTGCAGCACTGAATGCAGGACATTCAGCACAGGGACTCCTGAGATGTCACTCATGACTCTTCTCTCCTTCCACCGACTCACCAGCCCCAACCACAAGCAAACGTCCAGCAGGCACTCAGTGATGAACCGATTCTTACTTTTCAGGTCTCGGATGAAGGAGACAGGCTTGATGGAATTGCCACTGTTGGCAAAGGCCTGGACGATGTGGTTCTGCATGACACACAACATGCAGAAGCTCCCCTGGTGACCTGCCATGTGGAAGAAGAGGTTGCCGTGAGATGAGCACTCCTGGAGGAATCTGGGATGACAGCCCCACCCCGACATAACAGAGAGAAACACCAGCTGAGCCACAGAGACCCAGACCCCTGAAGCCGACTCCATGACTGCCGAGGAAACGTTGCTCTCTGCTGGCCGGGATCGGGCCGTGACTAGCCACAGCTGTAATGCTAACAGTCTCACACCATTCCCGGCGTTCATGTTGTCGACCTGTGCAAGATCCTTTTCAAAGCTCATTATTGTTATTTACTTATAAAAAAACAAGTATGATTTTCAATAGGAAGTTTAGAAAAATGTCTTCTCTAATTTCTAAGTTGTATTACAAGGTTTATAGGCTACACTAAATGGGCATGGAAGGGTTCCAATAAAACTTTACAAACACAGGCAGAGGACGAGGTTAGTCAGCCAATCTCTGCCACACGAGGGTACTTGCGGTAAATGGCGTTAAAAGAAAATATGAATCATTCCATGGACTTTTTGGAAGTACTGTCATACATGGAATAACTCACTCCTCAGTAGGCATTAGGCTACACAGTGGTACCCTATTATCTTTAAAATCATGACATATTTTAAATACAAAAAAATGTATAAAGAATAGACCACCACCCAGCTTTACCCCATTTTAGGTGTTTTTTAAGTAAAACACTGGTGCAGTAGTTGAAGTCACCCTCCATCCCTCTCACTCCCAGTCTCCACGCTCCTTCGTCCGAGGTAAGCACTGCCCTGAATTAGGCAATGATTGCCTCTCTTCACATATTTAGTGTACTAATACACAGGCATGTATCCAAAACAAAAAATGGCATTGTAGCCACCTGTTTACAAACTTACTTTCTATAAACCGTACCCTGTAGTTACATACGATTCAGCAACTCGCTTCTTTAAAATCCATGTCTCTGGATGTTGCTCTAGCTCCTTCAGTCGTACAGCTAAAGCATTTCACTGAACGAATAGACCGCAGTTTGTTTATACATCCACGGCTAACACACATTAACCTCTTCCATTTTTTCTCTTTATCATAAACAATGCCACAGTGAGCAATCCTGTACCTGTCCCCTTGTACATATGGGTGAATTCCTCTAAGGTAGACATCTAGAAGATAAATTTCTGGGCAAGCACACCTTCAATTCTGCAAGACATTGTTGTCTAGTACACAGTGCATGACCTTTTCAAATAGATCCATCTCATAACACAAAATTCAATTCACATTAGTTATTTCCCCTCATTACCTCCAATTAGTCACTTAGACCTGTCTCAAAATCAATAATGGAATATAGCATGCAGCCTATTTACCGTATATACATAGAAATGTTTTCAAATAGATCCATCTCATAACACAAAATTCAATTCACATTAGTTATTTCCCCTCATTATCTCCAATTAGTCACTTAGACCTGTCTCAAAATCAATAATGGAATATAGCATGCAGCCTATTTACCGTATATACATAGAAATGCTAGAATTTACACAAAAAAATCCTTCTCAAAGGGATATAAAAACCTGTTCACATGATTGCCTTTACATAAAGGAGAGGCTTTTATTTTTCATTTTAGACTTTTGACTTTTCTAACCATATCCATTTATTTCTTTTATTTTAAAAATGGCAATAATGGTTGGGAGGCTCAAAGATTAGGTAAAACCTAATGTATTTTATTTATTTATTTATTTTTTATTTTTTGTCTTTTTTCGTGTCTGGCAACAGATCACAACCCTCAGTGTCGCGCCCGTACTGGACCAGGACCAGCAACGGGATTGCAACCCTCGGTGTTGCGCCCACACCTCG
>NW_007730569.1:150411-188742 GCF_000696425.1 Galeopterus variegatus
GGAGCGCCGCCGCACTCCCAAGCGGCGCACTGTAGCAGTGCGCCACTGGGCCGGCCCGTGAGATTAATTTAAGTGGCACATGAACAAACACTTTTTTTCATGTTTAGAAAAATATAACTCAAAAGTCAAATCTATAACTTTAAGGACATTGCAGGGGGCTGGCCAGTTAGCTCACTGAGAGGGTGGTGCTGATAACACCAAGGCCAAGGGTTCAAGGGTTTAGATTCCTGTGCTGGCCAGCCAAAAAAAAAAAAAAAAAAGGAACATTGCTACTGCTACTTAAATTTGGGAAACAATGCAAAGGATAGGATTTAACTGTTCCTCCTGGATTTTTTTCATAAAGCGTTTATTTTCTAGCCAAATACTGGTACCATGGGTGGTCCAGCCACGTGCAGGAACTGGTGCTGTGGGCTGCATGCACAGGAGACCCTTGTCACCACACATCTCAGGACACTGGTGATGCATCTCAAACAGCACATTCAAGGAGGAAGAACACATAGCCCAGGCCCACTTAGCAGTCACTCAGATCCATGGGGTGCAGGAAAAAAGGACTATAACTTCTCTTTATGTTCTACTCTAAAAAAGCTAAGAAATTAAGGTGTATTAATATTTCACATATTAGAGAGCAGCCTTGCAACACCAAGGTCATGGGTTTGGATCCCTATACCTGCCAGCCACCAAAAAAATAATCATCTTTCACAGAGTGACACTGGTCCCTGCCAAGGTCGGCTTGTGTGGCTCACAGGACAGGCATCCTGGGGGAAGAACGGGTGTCCACCACGAAGACAAGCTGGCCGCAGCTGCTTCACTTATGCCTGCTACAGACATGCTGTAACATACCATGGCCTACCTGTGCCAGGTTACAAGATTTACAGATGTTACCTAATTCGAACTAAACTAATCCTCACAAAGTTGGCAGACGGTTCAGTTAGATTCCTGCAGAGTAACTGACTGGGAGCCGGCTCGGAGGGGAAGCACGGTGGGCAGGAAAACAGCAGAGCCACCCACAGGTCTGCAGTAGTAGGAGCTATCTGCCAAAACCATGAGATAGTGAACACATCTAGTCAAATCTCACTAAAAGTCCACCCTAAACAACCTCAAAATCACCATGGTGACTATTGGAAATGGGGATTCCAGTTACCAATGTGAACAATCAACTTCATCTGAAAAAGTGTGCAACACGCCTTGTTCTAATAACCTTTGCTGCCATCAAGCCAGCACTATTAGCAAGACATTTAGAAGTATTACTTCCATTGCCCAGCCATCTCCCATTCACTCTTTTCTTTCTTAATAACAGAATTAATATCCCTGAACAGATCATGCAATCCAAAACTTGATCATAACACAGTCCTCCCATACTCCCATTCCCTTGCCTCTGGCTCCATCCTGACTTCTTGATGTTTCTCCTTTTTTTTTAATCATTCTTTTTTTTTCTTTAAAGTTTTATCACATACATATATACCTAAATAATAACTTGTCTTGTTGGTTTCTCAACTTCATAAATAGGAATTACGCTATATGTAGTCTTCTGGCAGTATTTTCTTCATTGGGCGTTAAGATTCACTAGAAGCTAAAGTTCACTCCATGGCACTGCTATGTGACATTCCACCACATGATCATACCACAGCCCACACATCCCTTGTCTTGTTGGTTTCTCAACTTCATAAATAGGAATTACGCTATATGTAGTCTTCTGGCAGTATTTTCTTCATTGGGCGTTAAGATTCACTAGAAGCTAAAGTTCACTCCATGGCACTGCTATGTGACATTCCACCACATGACCATACCGCAGCCCACACATCCAATCCGTTTATGGGCACTTGGGTTGCTTACCGTTTCTTTTTGGCAGCTGGCTGGCACAGGGTTCAAATCTGGACCTTGGTGTTATCAGAACCACTCTTCAATCCGTTGATGGGCACTTGGGTTGCTTACCGTTTCTTTTTGGCAGCTGGCTGGCACAGGGTTCAAATCTGGACCTTGGTGTTATCAGAACCACTCTCACCACTGAGAAACCTGCCTGCCCCGCTTATCTTTTTATTTGCTATGGACATTTTTATACATGTACCAGAGCATTTCTCTAGGAGTAGAATTGTTGGGTAATATTTGTGAAGATAACACCCAACTATTTCCCAAATCAGTTATGCCAATTCAGGTTAGGAGTGTAAAAAGAACCTCACTGAGCTTCAACCCAACATTTAGTACCACGAGTCTTCCTAATTTTCATCAAGACAAAGTATAAAATAGCACCACGTTGCGGTTTTCGCGGCATTTCCCCAATTAATAGAGTACTACAAGCCTTAGCATTTCACATGTCCCTTTGTCGCGAGTCCCCTCTTCCGTACAATGCCTGTCCACAATCTTTATCTTTCTTTTTAACCGGTTGTCTTTTTCTTGCTGATTTGTAGTTCTTTATATATTCTTGATGCCAATCTTTTGTTATTTACGTGTCTCAGGTTTTGTCTCATCTGTAGTGGGTCTTCTAATCTTAATTGTTTTTTGATAAACAAAAGTTCTTAATATTAATGCAGATGAATTTTTTTCTTTTATGGTTAATGCTTTCTGAGTCTTACCTAAGAAATCTCCCATCCCAAGGTCAAAAAAATATATATCTACATTTCTTATAAAAGTATTAGGTTTTACTTTGATACTAAGTTTTAAATCCATTTTTCTGTACACAATGTAAAAACCAAGTTTTTGTTTTAGTTCCATTTATTTAAAATAGTAGATCTGTGTGGGCCGGCCCTTGGCTCATTCGGGAGAGTGCGGTGCTGATAACACCAAGGCCACGGGTTCGGATCCTACATAGGGATGGCCGGTTCGCTCACTGGCTGAGCATGGTGCTGACAACACCAAGTCAAGGGTTAAGACCCCCTTACCAGTCATCTTTTTTTTTTTTAAAGGCAGGTCTGTGTACATGTGAAAAATCAGTCCGTAAGACCACATTTCCAAATACATGTGGGTCTGTTTCCAGATACTCTATTCTATTCCATTGGTCAGTATGTCTCTCCGTGATCCAATACTGTGACACTTTAACTTCTGTACCTTTACAATATATCTTTATGCTTGGGAAAACATAACCATTCTCATATTCTTCTTCAGAAGCGTCTTGGCTATTTTTAGTCCTTCGCTTTTCTTTTCTATATAAATTTTAGAATCAACTGGAGCTATATTAACCTATACATTAATTTAGGAAGAACCAACATTTTTTATAATATTAAGCCTTCCCTCTGTAAAGGCAGCTATCTCTTCATTTATATAGGTTATTTAATGCCCTTCAGTAAAGGTTTTCTGCATGGGTCTTGCTAAATTTAGGTCTAGATATTTTATTTATTTATTTATTTTTTTGTCTTTTGTCTTTTTCCGTGTCNTTATATAGGTTATTTAATGCCCTTCAGTAAAGGTTTTCTGCATGGGTCTTGCTAAATTTAGGTCTAGATATTTTATTTATTTATTTATTTTTTTGTCTTTTGTCTTTTTCCGTGTCCGGCAACGGTTCGCAACCCTCAGTGCTGCCCCCGTATCGGACCGGGGACCGGCAACGGGATCGCAACCCTCGGTGTTGCTCCCGCGCCTTGCTCAGCCAGTGAGCGGAGCCGGTCTGTATGTGGGATCCGAACCCTCGGACGGGAGCGCCGCCGCGCTTCCCAAGCGGCGCACTATCCAGTGCGCCACCGGGCCGGCCCCATTGTTTTAAAAAACTTATAATAGCAAAATTTTGTTACAATTGCTTGTCTGGTATAGAGAAACTCAACTAAATTCAACTTTTTCTATACACTCGGCCCTCTTCATCTATGGGTTCCGCATCCAAGGATTTGGCAGAAAAAAACTGCATCTGTACAGAACACATACAGACTTTGTCTCCCCTGTCATTATTGCCTACCCTAAACAATACAGTTTAACAACTATTTACGGAGGCATTTACATTGTATTAAGTACTATAACTAGGGATCATTTAAAGCCTACGGGAAGATGTGCATGGATTACAGGCAAATACCAGGCCATTTTATATCAGGGACCTGAGCATCCTCCGATTTTGGTATAGCTATCTATGGGAGGTCCTGGCACTAATCCCACACGGATACCAAAGGATGACTGTATTGAAGTTATATCTAGCCATGCTGCCAAATTCCCCTTGCCAAGTTTCTAATTTGTCTACATATTCTCTTGGTTTTCCATGCATGAACACTGTTTCCAACTTAAAACAGTGTTACTCCCCCCTTTCTTTCCTCATATCCCAGCTCTGGCTGGGACCGACATAATCTGAAACAGAAGTCGTGAGAGTGGCCATCCTTGTTTCACTCCTGATTCTAAAGAGTATACTTCCAATATTTTCTTACTTAGAAATGTAGATGCTTTTTGTAGTTTTTGGTAGACACCCTGTATCAGGTTAAGCAAATGCCCTTCTATTAATACTTTGCTGAGAGTTTTTTAATCATGAATTGCGGGCAGCGGATATCTATTTTCAGGTGACCTTTCTCTTCTATTCTGTTAATAGAGTAATAGTAGTTGATTAATTAAGGTAGCAAAATTAGTAGTCACTTACACAGCACTTACTGTGTGCCAACTACTACTCCAAGCATTTTATAGAATTCATTTGAGCCTCACAATTCTGTAAGAAAGAAATCATATTCTGCAGACAAGGGACAGGAAGCACAGCGGTTATGTAACATCATCAAGGATGCACAGCTATTAAGGGGCAGAGCCGGCTGCAAATGCAGCAGGCCGGGCTCCCGAGTTGTGCTTTTCTCTGGGTGCTGTGCTCGCTCCATAACCACATTTAGAGATTTCCTGACATTAGAGCTAACCTAGGATGAACACAAGTTGCTTACAGTTTTTAAAAACTGTGCAAATTTGCTGGTATTTTGTATAGAATTTTTATATTTGTGTCCATAAATAAGATGGGATTGTGATTTTTCTCTTTCATATTATCCTTAATTTTGTTACCCTCATAGAATGAGATAAGGAGTATTTACTCTCTGGAGGGGTTTGTGAAGGATTGGAATGATTTGCTTCTTAAAAGTTTCACAGAACTCACTTGCAAACCATCTTGGCCTGGTGTTTTATCCATGGGAAGATTTTTAACCACTGCTTTAATTTCTTTAATAGTTAAAAGAATCTTCAGACTTTCTACTTTCTTCAGCTTTTGATGTTATATTTTACTATTTTTTCACTCACTGTTAATTTCTACTTTGGGACATGATTTATAATGTACATAAAATATATTGGTACAACCATCGATGTGTATAAAATAACTAATAAACCTATTTTGGTGGTATCTTCTGAGAATCCTTATTTCTGTTTGGTAATCATTTTCCAAAAACTCTGGAGAACACGACCCTACCTGAGTGATTCCCTTTCATGGCTTAGCCTGCAGCAGGCGCAATCCAAATTTAGGTTTTATCCGCTACTACAGTGTAAGCACTTCACTCCTAAGTCTGATCTAGCCTGAGGACATGATGACAGGAGCGCATGGATTTATTAACGAGGAGGCCCCAGGCTCCAGGGCTCCCCTGCGGCCAGCACTGCAGACTGCACTCACAGCTGCGAGCGTGCTCCTTGGACAGCAAGTAGTTGGCCAGAGGCGGCGTGTAGGTCAAGCACTGGATGGTGGAGTTCAGGAAGCAGGTGTTGCCCAGGTTGTGGAGGCCTGCGCCGACGCGGAACACACGCTCCCACCTCAGAGACAGGCGCTCAGTGGGGAACAGCACTTTCTGTGGGGCTGGGACACCATCACTGCAGCTCTCGTATGCATGCTCGCTGCCTGAGAGAGGGGACACGGGAAGAAAAGAGGATGATGTAAGCCTGTGCACAGGTAGACCACAAAACAAAATTCCTGACATGCACCCATCAGAATACGGCATCAAAGGGCAATGGTGTCCCCCTGCCTGGACATTCCTAGAAAGCTCGATCATCCTTGGACTGCCCAGGCTGCTTAAATCTAGGATTCAAAGCTCCCTCCATGGATGGGAGGACATGATTCAGAGAATGACAGCTGAAGGAACCAGGCCCAGCACTCTGACACCCCCCCCCTCTGAAGCCTACCCCTTTCTCATCTCCAAGCCCCACTTTTGATACTGGTAAAAGAGTAGGGGAGGACAAGGAACCTCGGAACACACCATTTCCTGTGTCATTACTCCCACGACTACACACTGACCCTGTAAAATTCACAACCCTCCAACCATGTTCTGTTGTTGTTCCTAAGTGGTCACACTTAGCCCATCTGCGCAGTCAGCACACAGTGAGGGTCTTCCTGCAGGGACACTATGCGTCTGTACCCTGTCTCCTGGCCTGGGCTTCATCTCCATTCTTGTAGCGACTGGCTCCCTCTGTTTTGGGGTTCAGCAACACATATTTGCTCTTTAAAGACTCCAGCTGGTAGGAGAAACTCTTGCTGGCTGGCTCAAACTCAATCTTCTGTAAAAGGACCTTCTTGGCAGAGGAGGCCAGAAGCTTCCCCAGCTCCCCATCATCGGCAGATTCCTTGCGGCCAGGTTTCAGGGCTTCCTTCAATTTATCGACTATCGGCATGGTGCATCACTGTGGAGACAGGAGGGAACGCAGACTCACAAATAACTATGTCCCAGGAACAAAAACACCACTTTCTAATCCCTCTGGTCGTTATGGACGCTAGCCACCACAAAAGCTTTCCCGGGACAGTTGCCAGCCCTACAAAGGAAGTGTGAAACTGGGGAACACTGCTAATCACTTCGACATGTTAGAGTTCTCACAGCCCTTCTCAAAAAGACACGAGGCCTCCACAAATAGAGCTAACTGGACAGCATCGCCACCAAGGCAGCCAGCTGCCCCTGCCACGGAATCTCTTCAACAAATACTCATCAAGTAGCTGGAAGTTCCACTTGGTGCTGTTTCCTTCAAAAGGCCGTCACGTGGTCCTGATGTCTGTTCAAAAACAGAGCAACACTAATTCTCACACATACTCTGGTTAAACACACACACATAAACGTAATTAATTCCTTGTAATAAAAGGATTAGCAGGCAAGTCAGACAAGCATGCATGTCTGCACAGACCTGTACTCTTCAATATGAAGGCACAGGCCCCACATGGCTACTGAGGTTAGTCCAAATTGAGATGTACTGTAAGTATAAAATGTACACCAGATTTCGAAGATGCAGGATAAGAATGTAAAACATCTCAATAATTTTTAGATTGGTTACACGTTGAAATGACAAGTGTACACACATTGGGTTAAGTCAAATAAATGATGCAAATTAATCTCACCTGTTTTTTTAAATGTGGCTACCGTAAGGTTTTATATTATATTTGTGTCTAGAATTATATTTCTATTGGATGGTGCTTACAAATTATCTTTCTAAAAGTGAGGCAGCAGTGAGGGAAGAATAAAAATGAACAAGGCCTAAGAACAGTACACAGAAGACACCTGAACTTAAGCGAATGTCTCCCCAGGTGACTTGCCAAGAGAGAAGAGCAGGAAAAGCCAAGCAGGCAGTGGGCAGACCACAGGTGTGGAAGGGGCGGGCCTGGTTGGTTCCATCATGGTTCACTATGAAATCCAGGGACAGTTACTTCCCCTTCTCCAAGTCTCCTATCCTTCCATTGTAAAATTGGGACAAAAACAGCTCCAAAGGGGGGTGTAGGAACGAGTCAGACAACACAGGCTTAGGAAGTGCCGTAGAGCCTGCTACATATTAGTGCCTAACAAAGGATGGATACTACTGATGCAGCCGCGTAGAAACTCTAACAACGGAGAGATCCCCGTCACAGCTCTGCCACACTCGTATCCACCACTTCCCAACGCGCCACCTCTCAACTCCATCACCCTAGCCAAAGCTCGGGCAGTTTGTGCCATAATTAGAAAAATATGTCCACTCACTCACATCAGAACACTGATAAACTGCTCGCTCACATCAGAACACTGATGACTCCCTCTGGTATTCAGCACCAGCCCTGCCCCAGGAGAATCAACTTATCACGTGTACCCCAGAACTCTGCTTTAGTGAAAGTGAAGACCTTCTCCACCACCTCTTATTAAGCCATTCAAATTTATCATTACGGATCACCCATTCAGTACATGGGTCCAATATCTTTTTCTGTAAAAACTTCTGTAAAGAATAGAAATGTAAAAAAGTCATTTTTAAAAAAACAAGCACATGTTCTCTGATTCGAGGAAATAAAAGAGCCTTTTCTGATGGGAATTATCTAAGACTTCTTACCAACTGAACAATCACTGCTGGGTCAGATGCTCAGTGGGGTGAAAAAATCCGCAGCAGCTTTCCCAGACTTACCTGGGATGTCTGCACTTGGGCCTGCTGCTTCCTTCTACAGCATAGAATGGGTGCTTAAGGGAGGCACTGAGTCCGACTGGGCAGGTGCAATGCTGGGCCCTCAGTTCAAGTGCTCCTGGATTTTGGCCTGTTAAGTCACCAAAGCTGCCAAGCCTAGCGTCCAGAACGGGTGTCAGAACATGAGGGATGAACAGCGAGGCCATCACACAAGGCCGACCCTGCCCGCTGCCTCTTCAGCCCCTTCCCACGGATGCGGTGCAGGACCTGCCACCATCTACCAGGAATAAGTCATCATTAAGGCTAAAGGAATATCAGTGCTGGATTCAGGATGAGTCTGGAGGAGAATAGAGCTAACTAGACACAAATTATTATAATGTACATGATAAGAAAGACACTGCCCTCTGCTCTGCATGTTAAACCCTGACACCAGTGACAAGTCCAGTGAATGAAAATCTCCCACACTTGCCAGTCAACTCCAGTCTGAATCTCATTTCCAGGTCTGCCCAGTGGCTAACCTGGGAGAGCATGGTGCTGATTACACCAAGATTGAAGGTTTGGATCCCATACTGGCCAGCCAACAAAAAAAAAAAAAAAAAAAAAAAATCATAAATCTCATTTCCAAAGAGTAAGAGGTAATAGATAATAAATCCAAACTTTCAGATTTCATGAACCAGAAAAATTTCAAAAAGAAAAAAAAAAATTGAGGGAGCAATAAGAGTTGCCAAATTTTTACTTTGCTGAGTGTAGACTTCTTTAATTACCACCTACAATCACTATGATTACATAACTTACGGTACTTAAAAACGTTTCACAGTGAAGAGGCTCAAACTCAGTCAAGTAGAGAGAGAAAGGGCTGTGGGCCCCGTCACTCAGCTGCGACAGCTGCATCTGACTGCGCCTGACTCACCTCCCCATATCCAGGTTGCTTCAAGACACATCTCAGCCCTGTCACTTCCTCCATAAATAAAAGCATGTCTACACCAAAAATGAAATGTTTAATGAAATGACCTCAGAATAAAGGTCAATCTGCAAAGTGAAGACATCCATTCTTATGAAAAACTCCCCACGATGTCACTGCTTTTTGTCATGACTCACGCCTCACCGTGGACAGGTGAGAACTTTGTTCTGGACCCAACAAGAGTCCACCAGCCGATGCTCAGGAACCACTTGTATAGGGAGATCTAACCCAATTTCACTCGAGGTAAGTACTCAAACTTAACCCTCTCCTCAATGTAGAGCCAAAGACTTTGAACATAACTGTTCAAGCTGTGACAGAAAGATTATCCTCTACTTCGCCAATTCCACCTCAAAATTAAGTAATAACCTAAAAATGGTATCTCTCTGACATGTGGAAACCCAAGAAAAATGTCCTTGAGATCATCAGCAAGCCCAATCATATAGATACTCATTAACACTCTCCAAAACTCATAAAGGATGCTCTCTCCCGGCCAGGTTGCTTGTAGTCCAGGAACAGCTCAGACTTCTCAGGATATACTTCTACCTTGGAAAGTGCTCAAGCGTGACTTCCTCAAAACAAACAACATCTAAGCACATTCTCTCTCCCTTCTCCCTTTAATTTCGCTTTTCCAGGATAAACTGCACTCAAGACTCACAGGGTCAATCACGTGCTGGGGGAGGAGCCCAAGACCGAAGCGGCTGGGCCTCCTGGGGCGCTCGCAGAGGGGCCTCCAGGCCGCGCCCGGCCCGGGACAGCGCAGCCAGCGCCCCTCCAGGGGGCCTCTTTCCTGGCATCCGCCACAGAAACTGGGCACCGCGACAGTTTCCCCTTGCGTGTGCCTCTACTGTAGATGCTACCCTAGCACCTGGGGCGCCAATGGACAGCCATGCCACCCAACGAAAGCATCGGGAATTTTAAAACCCACATCCCTACCCGCGCTCAGAATCGCCTCTGCCGACCGTGACCACAACCGTGGTGAAGTCACCTTCTGCAGGCGCGAGCCTGCTATCGGTGAAGGAAACCAGGTCTCCGCTCTGCGGCCGGACAGGACGCTCTCTGCCTGACTTTGACCTAAGCCGCTCCAGAGGGAGTCTGGACTCTGCGTCGATGCTTTTGTGGGTAAAGACTGTGCCCAACGTCGGCACAGGCCGACGCCTCCTCCCTGCCCGCGCTGGGCAAGCCCTCTGCCCTGGCCGGGCTTCAGGCAACCCGGAGCGCGCTACTCCAGGGCCTCCCCGGGGACACCCGAGACCCCTGCGCGGACGGCGCGGCCCCAGCCCTCCCCGGGGACACCCGAGACCCCTGCGCGGACAGCGCGGCCCCAGGCCCTGCTCGGAGACACCCTGGACTCTCCCCGGGACACCCCAAACCCCTATCAGACGGCGTGACCCGAGGAGACACCCCGGACCCCTGCGGGGACAGCGCGCCCGTCTTCCCCGAGCGCCCCTGGGTGCGCCCCGCGCCCGGCGTAAGCCCCTATCCCCGCCTGGCCCGCTGCCTTCCCCGCGGGCCTGTTCGCCTCCCCGACCCGGCCCCTGCCTACCCTGGCCTCCCGACGGGCCCGCTACAAGCCCGCGCGGCGCTAGCGTCTCCTCCGGCCAGGGGCCCTGCACGCGCACCATCCGGGCCTCCGGCGCCTCACACACGTGTCACGACGACGCTTAAAGGCGCCGCGCCCTGCGGCCGCGCTGCACGACACCGAAAGGCCCGGGCGGCTTTAAGAGGCGGGGCTAGCTTCGGCCACCTCCCTGGATTCGCCCACTTCCGCTTACGCACAGCATACGCCATCTCCCCATCCCCGGGCCCCGCCAGCCTACGCGATGACGCAAGCCCGCAGAGCCGGAATCGCAGCAGTCCCTGGGCGGCGCTGGTGGGCTCCCGCAGGGCGCGTGGGTCGCCTTCACTTCCGGGTTGGCGGGCGGGAACGCAGCGACTCCCCTGCGGCACCCACGGGGGGATGGCTACGGGCTGTCGCTGCTGCCGCAGGAGGAGACGCCTGATCCATCTCGCCGGCTGCCGCCTGGCGCCCGACGTGTCGCTGCAGATAGGCGGTGCTTAGCCTCCGGGGGCTCGCGTGCGGGGCACCTGCCGTGCACCTGCCGTCCGGGGCGCGCGTGGTTAGGAGCACGTTTGGCGAGTGCTGACATTTGACCTTGGCAGTCTCGGGGGCCCCCGCGCAGCTCCCTAACTCCTCCCGTCCCCTCCACAAGCTTCATCCTACGACTGCTCTACGGGAGGTTTTGGTTGAGCGGTTGAATATTCACAAACACGTACTGCTTTTCAGTATTTTTAAAAATCCCCTTGACCTGAAGCAACCCCATTGCTCCCTCCCCACTCACCAGGGCAGGTGTAGAGAGAGTGTGGTTCTGGCCTGACTCACAGATAAACCACCTAAAGCGAATCTCCATCCCCTCCCCACAGACCCTAAAGCAGGGGCCAGGGATGGAGAGAGAATAGGTGTAACTGGGACAAATTCACCTTGCATTTATCACCTGGGTGCTGGTGTATTTTGGTAACAGCAAACAAGCAAAACCAAAACTATGTTGGCCTGAGCTTGAGACTGCGCCCTATCTGTAAGAATCCTCTGAGTTTTAGATTCAGATTTACTCTTTGTCCCCTAACTTGAGTCCACTCTGTGCCCTGAGGCAGTGATTCAAAGACAACTCTCACTATTCCAGGCCTGATACAAAGTATAAGATGACTGATTCACAGTGTGCTGGGGGAGTTGGCAACTGGCAGGGGAATGACATCTGGGTTTTATCCCAACTCTGACCTAGTTAGCAGGTTGCTTTGGCCGCTGCTTTTAACTTGTCCAGACCTCAATTTTCTCATCTGTGAAAAAAAGATGATCTGCAGCATCTTTTTAATTCTTCTAATAACAAAACTGGCAGTATTTGCTACCAGTTGCTGAGCTCATATAAAGTACCGATACCAAGCTGGCTACTTTACCAATATTATCTAATGTAATCCTCATAGCAACCCCACAAAAAAGATATCAGTGTTCCCATTTTAGAGATGGGAAAACTGAGCGTGCAGGATCCCAGCAAGCAAGTGGTGAAGTAAGGGTTTGAACCCAGGTCTGTTCACCTTGAGCTCCGGCCTTCAGAGGTAACTCCAAAATTCTTATGACAGAGGAATTGCCTAAGAGGCCTGGATAGTTTGAGAACATAATCTGAGACTTAGAAGTCGGGAGGAGCCTTCGACCACCCCCTGCCATCCTAATCCCCTTTCCAATTCCCTCAGAAGCCTTCAGAGTAGAATTTCCTCAAGATAAGTTCGCCTGGGCCAATATAAAGTCTCTTTTAGGGTGCTCAACCTCACAGGTCACCAGAAAAATGCAAATTAAACCCACAATGAGGTACATTTCATACCCACTAGAATAGCTGAAATTAAAAAGACTAGATGTTGGAGAGAATGAGGTGCAACTAGTTCCCTCATACTGCTGCCAGGAGCATAAAATGATGCAACCAACTTGGAAAATAATTTGAATGTTTCTTTTAAGTAAAGCAAACAGCTACCCTATGTGCACAGCCATTCCTATGAGTACTGTCACTACTACTGGAAGGCCTGTAAATCCCAGACCTGCATATGCAGACCTTCCCCCCACCCCACCCCATCTTCGGAATCAAGGTCTGGTAACTGCCTGCTGGACAACTCCCCCTGAATGGACCAAGAGCACCTCAAACTCACCATGTCCAGAGATGGACACATCCCCACCCTCTCCAAGGCTCCTTCTCCTTTTCTGCCCTGTTGCCCACTTGGGCTGGTGTGCTGGCACTCAGAACAAATCCTTTCCCTTTCCAGCTCTTCTGTGTGTTCCAGAAGGGCTGACGCCAGCTGGCTGCATTTCCCAGGCTCCCTTGTGAACTGGTTCCGGCTACGCTGGAGGGTAGAGGAAAGGAGAAGCAGGGCCTTTCTCTTCCTCCCTTTCTGCTCTGGAACCTCTGGCAGTGGCTCCGTCTTCATCCCCAGAGGCCCACGGTGGTTCCAGCCTCCTGTGTGTCCCCTCCCTGGACTCTCTTAAGGCAGCCTTCACCCTCTGTTCCTCCGCCTTAGAGATGGTAACAGCTTCCTGCCATTGCTAGTCTCTGGGTTGTCTGCTGTTCTCTGGTTGGCCTCTCAGAGAGTTTCTTCCACTAGGAGGTAACCAATCCCTGCTTTAACTCCCTTTGTTTTAAATGCTATGCAGGGAGTGGTCTTGGTGTTCCTGGATAGACCCCAACAGATGCAGTAACCCCAGCATCTACTTCCCTGGCCAGCATCCTAGGCTCCTTTCTCCTTCACCCCACTTAAATCATCCATCAACAAATTTTGCTGGCTGGCTGGGTAACTCAGTTGGTTAGAGCACAGCTTTATACACTAAGGTCAAGGGCCGGCCCGTGGCTCACTCGGGAGAGTGCGGTGCTGATAACACCAAGGCCACGGGCCCGTAATAACTTCGTATAGCATACATTATACGAAGTTATACGTGTAGAGTGCGGTGCTGATAACACCAAGGCCACGGGTTCGGATCCCATATAGGGATGGCCTGTGGCTCACTGGCTGAGCGTGGGGCTGACAACACTAAGCCAAGGGTTAAGATCCCTTATCAATCATCTTTTAAAAATAAATAAATAACACCAAGGTCAAGGGTTTGGATCCCTATACCGACCAGCAACCAAAAAAAAATTTTTTTTTGCTTGTTTTACATAAATAAATAACACCAAGGTCAAGGGTTTGGATCCCTATACCGACCAGCAACCAAAAAAAATTTTTTTTTGCTTGTTTTACCACTCAAATATTTCTCAAACCATCTCCTCCCCTCCAATTGCATTTCTGATTGTAAATTAATAATTCCCCTTCTGACTCCTACGTTAGTTGTGATTTTGGTTTCCAGACCTACACAACCCTGACAATTTCCAGTTTCTAGAAACTGCCCAACCCTGGCCTGGTTGAACCCACCAAGGAGAAGTCACATGGTGGGGCTCCCAGGGCTACCATTTGGATTTTCTGTCCTCTATGTACTTTTTCATGGATATATTTGGTGGCTTGGCTAAAAAATTAGCCAACAGGCCTTAAGTCCCCGTGCTGGCCATGGCCACTCACCTGCCTCCTCCTCCCCCTCCCATTAAAAAAAAAAAAATGTCTCTCTAGAAAAACGAACCCACCATAAATGCCACTGGTGTGCATTGTGCTGTGTGTTTCAGAACAGCTCTTCCCAACTGCTGACACAAGTCCTGCCTGAATCTTCACAGCGGCTGGTCCTCTCCCTCCACACATCCCTGGCACTCACCTGTAGCTACCCTTCAGTTGGGCACCTGCCACTAGACGCACAAGGGCCCCATCATAGTCTGTGTTTGCTCCCAATTGCTCCACCCGCAGCTAGCGCAGTGCCTGACCTTTAGTCGGTATTCAATACATACACACTGAATGAATACACTCACACTCCCCAGCCTCTCCCAGCACTCTGACGCCTCCCTCCATGTCCTGGTCCCAGAGCCTCCAACAGCCGTCCTCTCCCGCCCCACTGCCCGGCAACCTGGGCACTCTTTCACCTTGATCCACCTCTTCTCTGCATACACACCCCAAAAATATTCATCCTGCTCGTTTCTCCTGAGCAGGACCTGAAGGTTCCTCAGGAAGTGCTTGCTGAGCGGCCCAGATGCTGACCCCAAGAGCCTCTTCCCTTCCCAGGGGAAGAAGGTCCCGGGCTTCTGCACATGAAGTGCTCACTATTCCCCAAGGGTGACACCCCTTCCTATGACCCTGCGGCACCCAACACAAACTGACTTGTCCAACAGATGTTTCTGGGTTACTATGCACTGGTGAGCAAATCAATCCTAAACTCTCCCCACATAGGACTTCAGAGCATGTGGATAATGAACAAATTTGCATAATTATTATTACTGATGATGACCAGGTAAGAGCAGGATGAGCTGAGGGAGAATACCTGGGCCTGGGGGTCTGGGAAAGCCCTTCTGAGGCCGTGACACCTGTGTTGAGACTGGGAGAAAGAAGAGGAGCCAGCTCTGGGAATGGCAAGGAAAGAGAGTTCCAGAAGGAGGGAACGGCGTGGGCAAAGTGCCAAGACAGGACTGGACTTGGCACATACGAGAAATTGGAGGGGAGGCCACTGGGAGGGATGAGGCTGGAGGGGGGACCCCACCCTGCATAGGTGACAGGGCCAGACCATAAATGAAGCAGCACAGGCCAGAAGCAGGTGAACGGTGAGAGGCAGGTTTGTCTCCATGGGTCCTCTGGCTGCATGGAATTCTACAGAGTCCCCTGCAAATGTGTAGATGTCTCCTACTTCGTGATTTTCAATGTGATTTGGGCTCGCTTTATTTACTTATTTGTTTGTTTATTTATTTTTGGTGGTTGGCCAGTGTGGGGATCCGAACCTGGGACCTTGGTGATACCGCACCATGCTCTAACCGGCCAGCCCTGCTTTGTTTTTTTTCATGTAACTTCCAGGCATCTTGACCTTGTAACGTTGAATTTACACACTAGGAAGTTTCTTTCCGTGAACACTGTAAATTGCCATGCTGGTCTAACGAAGCGGTTTTGGAATTCCACTTTAGGGAGGTACAGAAAGGATAACTTTAAAACAGACTGACCCTCAGACACGGCTGGTGGGAGTGTAAAACACAGCCACCGTGGAAAACAGTTTGGCTGTTCCTCAGAAAGCTACACATGGAGCTGCCGTGTACATGTGCCCCCAAATGCAAGCAGGAATACACGCAGGTACGTGCACACCCATGTGCACAGCAGCACTGTTCACAGTAGTCAAAAGGTGGAAGCTGCCATCATCCACGATGGATGGGTGGATACACACAAGTGAATAGACATGCAATGGAATATCACTCGGCCACGAGAAGGGCGTGCTGACACACGCTCTAATACAGATGAGCCTTGAAGACACTATGCTAAGTGAGATAAGCCAGACACAAAAGGACAAATATGTTTTCCTCTCATATGAAATATCTAGAACAGGCAAGGGCTGGCTGGTTAGCTCACTTGGTTTGAGCATGGTGTTGGTAACACCAAGGTCAAGGGTTCGGATCCCTTTATCAGCCAGCTGCCAAAATAATAATAATAATAATAATAAATAGAACAGACAAATCCATAGAGACAGAAAGTAGATTAGAGGTTACCAGAGGCCAAGAGATTACTGTTTCATGGCTACAGAATTACTGTTTGGGGTGGTGGAATAGTTTTGGAAATAGTGGTGATGGTCGTAAAAACACTATAAATATAATTAATGCCACTGAATTGTATACTTAAAGTGGTTAAAATGGCAAATTTTGCTATAAATACTGTACCACAATTTTAAAAATTAACAATGGGATATATTGCAAACCATTGAGCTATACGCTTTAAATAGGTGAATTCTGTGGTATGTGAATTCTATCTCAGTAAAGGGGTTTACAGAAACAACGGGCTGGCTTCTGTGGCACCAAAGACTTGTGTTCTTCCTCTGGGTTCCGGGGAGTGGCTGCTGGCCGGGATACATGTCTCAGCCTCCTTGGCATCTAGTGACTAACTCTCTGCAGTGCATAGGAGGTGAAGTGATAGGTGTCACCCCCAAGCCGAAGACTAAGAATCCACTGTGCCCTCCTGGCCTCCTCCTTCTGGCAGATGACAAAGGACTCTGAGGTTCCAGAAGGTGGTGGAGACAGAGAGGAAGGATCCCCGCAGAGCCCATGTGAGGCCACCTCTCTTCTGCATGAGCAAGAAATAAACTCCTTTTGGGTTAGCCCCTGGGATGCTGGGTTTATTTCTTTCAGTGGCCAGTGCCACTTTAATTGGCACACCTTCTCTGGCAGATCACAGGAAGGTAGCATGAGGTTTGGGGGCCCTGTGGTCATGGGGGATGCTGTGTCCTAGCATTTGGGTCCTACTGCAGAGGGGGATTCGATATACCTGGTGTCGCTGGGGAAGGTGTCCTGCACACATAGGGTGACAGTGCACCGTAGTTTGCTCAGGACAGTCCTGGTTTACACTTGCTAACCCCACTAATTGTTAATAGCACCCCCTTTCTCTCTTGGAAGTGTCCTGGTTTGGAAGATAAATTATATAGAGATGAATTTTCCAGATAATTTAATTTTATCTTTTTAAGTTTAGAAAAAACAAACAAACTAAAAGCCAACCAACCAGCCACCACCAAGACTCTTCCTGTAAGCATAAGGCAAGTTTTCACCTGCAGAATGGAACCTGCTTCCAGGTGAGCCACGTCTTTGAGAGGCTTCTGGTCCTTAGGGGTGCCAGGGAAGGAAAGACGGCAGGAGCGTGTGCTACTGCAACACAGGCCCTGGAGTGTGCTCTGCTTAGGTGCAGGTCCCAGCTCCAGCACTTACTGGCTGGGTAACCGGACAACTCCAGTAGCCTCAGTTTCCTTATCTGTCAAATGTGGAAGGTAACAGCACCAACTTCACAGAGTATGCAAGCATTAAATAGGATATAGCGTGCGAGTCCCTGAGCACAGCCCTTAGCTATTATAGAACTGTGACATTTATTAGAATGACGTCCTAAGCAGTTGCCCACGGGAGTTTAGGGCCAGAGTCTCCTGAGCTGGGAGAGACTGTGGAAAGGCAACAGACGGGGTTTGTGTAGAAAAGAGTTGCCATAGTAAGCATGAGACTGCTCTTCCTAGGAAGGGGGAAATCTGGATTTGGAGAGGGTTCCCAACATTCTCTGATAAGAATGGCTCACTGTGCCTCAACTCTTGGTCTATGCTGAGCACCTCTTCCATTGTAGGGGTTTGGAATTTTGCTACATGTTGGGCAGAGGGTGTCTTCGTGACCAGACCTCAATGAGAACTCCGGGCACTGAAGCCTCTCACGAGCTTCACTGGTTGGCAACAGCTCATGTGTTGCCAAATGCATCCTGTGTGACACTCCTGGGAGAGGACTATTAGAATCTGGTTGAAGAGGCTTTGCTTGAAGGGGCAAAGCAAGGCATGTTGATCAGCCTAAAAATAAAAATTGACTTTCAGCTTTCTTTATTTCTAGGTTTAGTATATTGAATGTCCCCCCAAAACTCACTGAAGCTTGAATTGTGTCCCCCAAGTTTCTGTGACTGCTAAGAGGGTGGGAAATCCTATTATGGTCATTGAAAGGAGGCGCCTTGAAGACGTGATTGTAGGACCCTGCAGTAGTGAATGGATTAAAAATGGTGGTCATGGGCGTCATTCTGAGGGTTTTAAAAGAAGAGGAGAGTCTGTCTCTGCTTCCACCATCCTGCAATGTGAGACCCCTGGGTCACTGTCGCCACCACCAGATGGACTTTGGACTTCCCAGCCTCAGAAACTGCAAGCAATAAATTTCGTTTTCTTTATAAACCTAGTTTTTTGTTATAAGCAACAGAAATGGACTAAGACACTAGGTACGTGCGCAGACAGCATCACTTCTGCCCCCCCGTCTTTAATCCCATCCTCGAGGCCTCTTTAACACTCACCCCT
Source organism: Galeopterus variegatus (assembly GCF_000696425.1). Lineage (NCBI taxonomy): Eukaryota > Metazoa > Chordata > Mammalia > Dermoptera > Cynocephalidae > Galeopterus > Galeopterus variegatus. Next base: position 169,074 of record NW_007730569.1, read on the forward strand.
TCTCTGATATTGACCCCACCTTTCTGCACGCTCTGAGTTGGATTTATTTGTCTCACGTTTTTGTTTTGCTAGTTTAACTGGAAAAGGAATGTTCCTCCCAGTTGTTATGGAATGAAAATGCACAGAATTATTTTGCTTCTGAATGTCTGGGTTTTTTTTCATAATCAATTTGTTTCTTGAAGAAAAGCTGCTATTAGAGCTAAATGCTTCCCTCAAATCAAAGCAGCGTCTTTCACCACAAGATGAGTCACGGCCAGAGATAATAGGGTGAGCCGTGGATCAGCTCAAAGGCTAAAGATAGACCTCGTCATACATGAACCTCAAAGTCTTAAAGCAAAATCTATGGTAACAGCAAATCACCAGTAATAAAAGTTGATGCTAATAAAATATCTGTAACCCCACTGTTTTGGTTTGGTTTTTCACTTTTACTTTTTCTGGCAGCTGGCAGGTGTGGGGATCCGAACCCAACTGGCCAGCCCTTGAATTTTTAGTTAAGTCAGGTAAAAACATCCATTAATAATTAGGAGGGAAAAGACAGGGATCCTACTGCATGCTGTAACCAGTCTCGAGTTCTTCCATCCGCTCTGAAGAATTCTACCAGTCCTGTGCCCCCACCCCACCCCCACGTCTCTTCAAGTTTCATCCTGCCGTGTCTGTGGGGCACTCCCTCTATTGGTGGGTGTTGTGACCTGTGAGCCGGGCTGACCCCAGCTGTCCCCTTCACTTTTCTTTCACAGAATGAACAAAACTGAGAGGGAAATAATGGTGTCTGGTAGTGTCCCTAACAATCTGCTTACCCCATATGTGAGCCTATAAACTGATTTTAAATTGTTTGCAAAGATTGACAAAACTTGGGGGATTGTTGAAACCAGATCATGAACACATGGCATTTGTTATACCATTCTCTGCATTTTTGTGTATGTTTGAAAATTTCCAAAATGAGAAGTCTTTTTCTTTAAGTCACAAGTGACCTAAATACATAAATAAGTGACATGAGTAGCAATCATCTGGCATGTCGTTTGCTAAGATCCCAAGTGTGGTCTGCAGGTTGTGTGGGTACAAATGCCAAGTCAGGTCATTTGCACTGGAAGTTTGTGTATTATTATTATATGCCACTGAACCGTTTCCCCATATATTTCACCATATAGAAAAAACAATCTAAGTATTTCTGCAATCATTGGTATTGAATGGATGGTATTTAATGTCTTGCAACGCAGACATTGGTGCAAGCTTGGTTCCTCACAATTCTTCCGGCTGTCCCTGGAATAACAAACTCGCACACGGACCAGGGGGCGAGCAACTGTTCAAATACACCACTAAAGAATTTTCATATGGTGACTTAAAGTAATACGAGACTTTTGGTTGAAGTTTCAGTTACGATGGGACCGTCTTTCCCAGCATGAGATGGGGGTAAGGCGGGGAGAGGAAGGAGAAACCTGCAGAACAAGAGACGTGAGAGACATAACCAACTGCAATGTATGGATCTTAAGGAGATCCTGATTCCAACCAGTAGCCACAAAAAAGCATCTTTGAGTCAGCCAGGGATATCAGAACACTCGTTAGGTATTTGACATTAGTGAATTCTAAGTATGTTTTTAAGGTGTGATAGAGGTATATCAGAAATGTTTTTAGGGCCGGCCCGGTGGCGCACTGGAGAGTGTGCTGCTTGGGAGCGCGGCGGCGCTCCCGCCGAGGGTTCGGATCCCATGTGGAGACCGGTTCCCGCTCACTGGCTGAGCACGGTGCGGGCGCAACACCAAGGGGTGCGATCCCATTGCCGGTCAGTAAAAAAGACAAAAAGGAAAAAAAAAAAAAAAGAAATGTTTTTAAAGGGGCTGGTCCATGGCTCACTTGGGAGAGTGCAGTGCTGATGACACCAAGGCCACGGGTTCGGATCCTATATAGGGATGGCTGGTTTGCTCACTTGTGAGAGCGTGGTGCTGACGACAGCAAGTCAAGGAGGGTTAAGATCCCCTTACCGGTCATCTTAAAAAGGTGCTGATGACACCAAGGCCACGGGTTCGGATCCTATATAGGGATGGCTGGTTTGCTCACTTAGGAGAGTGTGGTGCTGACGACACCAAGTCAAGGAGGGTTAAGATCCCCTTACCGGTCATCTTAAAAAGAAAAGAAATGTTTTTAAAATAGTTCTTATTTTCTAGACATAAGTACTGAATTGTTTCATCTTCCCTTCCAAATAATCTCAGGCAAGGAGGTTGGGGGAGAAGATGCGGACGTGGAAGAAAGACTGGCCATGAATTGCTCACGTGGAAGCTGCGAGATGGGGGCACGGTCTATTGCACTACATTTGTATATGCTGGAAACACTCCACAATAAAAGCTGGAGGCACGTGCTGAATGAATGAAGGGGATGCTGCTGCATGCTCCTGCCCCATGTTCACTTTCTCTGCCTCGTCTCTGCTGCACCCCACGCTCACCTCAAAGCACCCAGGAGTCTGTTCTCTTGAGGACAAAGGGTGCCCCCCAGACCCCCATTCTTGAGCTAGAAAGCGGCAGTTCTGAAGGTTGGATACAGCCACACAGAGAGCCAGCGTTGTCTTTGATAATACTGTTTATTGTCCATTGCCCGAGCGATCACTCGAGAATGATACAAAAGCATCAGAGACATGCGCAGTCTGCTTGTCGACTATCAACGCCTTTCACGTGTTCCCAGCACAGGAAGGTCTCAGACTTCATATTCTACATGGCTCCCCCCTCCCCCCAAAATCCAAACAAAAACAAAATCAACAAAGCTTTAAATTACGGCAGCAAGTCCGATATTTCTTAATACTTATCAAGCAAAGATCTGAAAATAACTACAATGTAAACTTTAAATATTTTGAGTTGCTTGCATGATGAATAGAGGAAGAAAAGCGGTGCTTAGAATATAACACATAAATTAAACAATGCCAAATGGAGATCCTTCTTAAACTATATATATATTGCAATTATTCACTGTGAAGGCCTTTGAGTGGCTTCGTCTCTTGGCTGCCACGGGGCACTTCATCTTGATCTGTTTGCTGTTGTCTGCTCAGCATGATGAGAAACCAATGTGCATGGATCGAATATAAAGGCCATCTTTTAGAACAAACCCACTCACAAATCCTTTACTTTGTAATCACTTGAACCAGAGAATGAAAAATTAAGAGACGGAAAAAGCAAATGTACTCAAAGAACAGAAGAAAAGATCTGAGGGATCCACTGTCACAGGCTAGCTTCCATGACACTTTCCACACTGGGCCACACGCTTCCATGATGCAGAAACCTTTTTTAAAAGTGCAAGTCTAACACCTACCAAGGGTAATAACACAGCACAGGAATGATTACAGCGGATGTTGAAAACAAACCGAGACATTTTAAAAATCAGCAGAAACAGGAATAAATGTTACATATGGTATCACCATACAGGAAGCAAACGGGGGTGGGGTGTTATATTGATCGGAGGGGTCTGGTGGTGGCATATACTGAAATCACATGGACTGGTCCATTATGACATCTTACCAACTTTATATCACTATACAGCATGAAAACGCCCTTGGGGCAGGGGCCGATTCCTGGATATTCCCCCAGTCTGCTCTAGAAAGGGAGGTCATGAAGGTCTCTGCTAACCAGGTCCCAGGCGGGCATGGGGGCTGCATGCCACTCGGGGGTCAGGAGTCTCACAGTAGCTTTGAGGTCACTGCAGAATAGAACAGGCTTAGAAGATGGTGACTTTGGAAGCATTTTGCAGATGGACCACTTGCAGGCTGCCAGACTTCGGTCTCATTGTGTGTGTGCGTGCGCGTGCATGTATGTGTATGTTTGCATAATGTGCACGTATGTCCTCGGGACAAGTTCATCTTTACAACACAGGTAGGAAGAAAAAAGATATTACTGTTATTGAAGAAGTTCTGCCTATCAACCCCCATTGTACTGGCATCAGAAAATCATTTTTAGGGAACAAATAGGTTCCCTATGAAGTTTCTAAACTGGGTAGTATTTGTAATATAAGAAATATAAGCAGAGGTTGCTACACCTGCCCCTCAGGTTCACATATTATCTGAGAAGTCATCTTTAGAAAAACGAGATGTCTCTTAAAGAAGGCCACAATGTCCTGGAGGCCCAGAAAGAAGTGTCACCAATTTACCTACCTCCAAAATTCTTCCCTTCCTAGGTTGGGCTTCTTAATACGCTTTAGCTAACTTCACTTGCAGAAATCCATGTGCAGAACAGTGGTTGTCAGTCTTTGAGGGAGATTACACTAAACCTGTCAGGGCACAGCAGGACCCAGCTTTTTATGTTCTCGGGATGTGCAACCGGGGTGCACAGCCAGCCCCTGCTGCTGGCTGCACACAACCCGGGTAACACCAAGCTGTGCAACTCAGTCTGGAGGCCTGATGCAGAATGGAAGGAAGCAGGAGCAGCGGCGGAACTTCGAAATGAACTTGAAGGGCAGCAAACACCCCAGCCACCTGCCCTCGGGACAGCAGATTCCCACCAGGGCGTGGGAAATGTGGGGCTGGGGTCGGGGGGAGGGAACGGGACTGAAATGACTTGGCTGAGGCTGAACGTGGTTTCTCACTCCCACATCTGCATGGCCCTGGAGGGAAGCTCCCACTGGAATTCTGCAGATTAACAGGATTAATTGGGGCTCCTATAAGACGCCATGGTTCCAGGGAGGGGAGGGAACGGGACTGAAATGACTTGGCTGAGGCTGAACGTGGTTTCTCACTCCCACATCCGCATGGCCCTGGAGGGAAGCTCCCACTGGAATTCTGCAGATTAACAGGATTAATTGGGGCTCCTATAAGACGCCATGGTTCCAGGGCCACTCCAGGATGTGAGGAGTCACAGGTGCTGGGAGTCCATGGTGGGCACAGGGAAGGTGGGGGGCACCTGTAAGGGGCAGGGATTGCCACCCTTGGGCCAAAGGTATGGCAGCTGCAGAAAACGAGGGACATGCCCCTCTCACAATGAAAGGGACCTGGTAGGCCTGCTACACAGTCTTGCAATGACCCTCGAAAGTTTCTGCAAAATGTACATTTCCAGGCTCTGCCCAATCCAGGCCAGGAAGACCCCAAAGTTGTGCCTGCTCAGCATTTGTAACCTGGGAGCAAAGTCTGAGTGTCCTACCCCTGCCCACACCAAGGATTGAAGACCGAGACACACAGTGCCCAGGCTGGCAAAGGGAACACGGGAATTGGTCGAGGGTGCAGCCTGCGAGTTTGACAAGCTCCCCAGCAAATCCCATTGTGCAGCGTTAGTTGAGGACCAGTGGGTTAGATGTTGGGGCAGTGAGAATTCTGAACTCGTATAACTTCGTATAGGGGGGGGGGGGTTGGGGATGGGTGGGTGCAGAATCACACTAATTTGGACCCACTTGGACGACTGTTTTATTCATGCTGTTTCCAGGAAGGGATGTCAGAGCTGGACCAGTCTCAACCCTTGGAGGCTTTTCGATTGGCTACAGGGTGCTGTCAGCCTGCTTACGGGTCCTCAATGTCGAGAAACTCCTGCTTGGGGGGCGCCGCTCCACGGTACCACGCGCAGGAGCCGTCGCTTCTCTTGATGCAGGCGAAGAACTTGGCCTGGTGGCCGTTGATGTTCTTCTCCGTGACCCAGTCCATCCAGAGGCACTCGTCCGGGGCGGAGATGTAGCATGGGATCATGGGGCAGCGTGTGATCTAGGAAGGGGCGCATGCAGGTGGGGACTGAGGGGCAGGCGGGGCGGGGCCCTTCAGGGGTATCTCCAGAACCTCGCACTGTGCCTTCCTGCCCAAGGCATTCAAGGACAGCCTTTCCCGAGTCCCATACTCTCCCTAGAGTAGCAGGCGGCCTGCCCGAGGCCTGCTGCTGTACCCCCTGCTGCTGTAAGAGCTCCTCCACTTTGGGCCATCTTGTCTACCTTCTCTGAGCATGACCAAAAATGGCTAGCCCTGCCCTCCCTGGGGTATAACAACAACTACAAAGGGTCTTCAATTTCCTGGAGCCAAATAAAAAGACCCGCATCTTGCTCCCAAGCACCAGCTCGAAGTTTCGAGGTGACTGGCAGCTACCCCGAGGCTACAATAGAGTGACCCCCTTCGTGGCCCTGTAAAGAGAAAGGACGGACTTGCTTGGATCTCATGTTGGGCACAGAGGAGTTTTGCCTGATGTACGTGTAGCTGGAGACTATGAGTTGGAGTTCAGGTTTTGAATGAGTAAGGGACGGGCCAGGTCAGAAGGGAAAGAGGCCCCACAAATGGCTCTGACCAGCCAATCCTCGCAGCCTCACCAGGGGCCACGCTCAGCCTGGAGTCTCCTGGCCTCAGACTCACGTGTGGTAACATGGACGGGCACCTGGAATATGGCAGTGCTTCCTCTGTGTGTGTGTTGGGGCGGGGGCGGGGGACGGGGCAGGTGCTAGGAGATGACAGAATCTGAGACTGGGGTCCTGGAAGAGCTCTCCCCTTCCATGGCCACATCTAGTGTCCGCACTGCTACACCTGTGCCTGGCACAAGCTCTGGGCTGGTTGAGAAGGGAGCAGTGTTACTGCTGTTCTCAACACACAAACTCTGTGTGTACACGGACCCATGCATGGAAATGTCTAGAATGTTGGGAAAAGTGTGGTGCAGGGGGCGCTCGCACACGGGGCACACGAGAGTGTTTGCACTTGTGTGTGTGTGTGTAGAAAAATGCTCACAGGGCCGTGTTCTTCCCACACAATTCCTTTTCCTAGGAGGCTTCCCTTCCTAGAAGCTACAGGGCACACAGCGGAATTCGGGTACTCGTCCTCCAATTCCCCTACCTTCCGAACACCCCTGGACAGAGATGTGTCTCAGGGCTCTCCAGCAACCGGGAGCTGAAGGCTCTGCACCCACCCAGATAGTCTCACTCCTGGGGAGGCCATACCCTCCGGAGCACAGTCCTAAATCAGGACCCGGTAGACGGAGAAGCCCTGGAAAGCCAGGGACCAACCCCCAGCCGTGCACCCGGAGACCACGGGGGACGGGGGTGTCGTACTCACCTTGCACTCACAGCCCATCTGGTACCTGTGGTTCAGGCTCTTCTTCTGGGTGGTGCTCAGGGTGTCCCAGGGCACGATGAAGTCACAGAGGGTGATGTGCATCTTGCCATCCCCCTCGGCCTTTCCTGCAAAGAGATGGGGACCGCCAAGCTCAGGGAGAGGGAGGAGTCCTCCTCCTGCCCACCTTCTGCATTTGGATGCAGCTCAGGGGCCTCAAGATTGACTTCTAACAGTACCACGGGCTGTTTATTCTGGGTTTAAGAGTAACACGTGTCCACTGTAGAAAACTTAGACCGATGAAGTCACAGAGGGTGATGTGCATCTTGCCATCCCCCTCGGCCTTTCCTGCAAAGAGAGGGGGACCGCCAAGCTCAGGGAGAGGTAGGAGTCCTCCTGCCCACCTTCTGCATTTGGATGCAGCTCAGGGGCCTCAAGATTGACTTCTAACAGTACCACGGGCTGTTTATTCTGGGTTTAATAGTAACGCGTGTCCACTGTAGAAAACTTAGAAAATGCAGGAAATTTAAAAAATCCCAGCATTTTCATTGTCTACAGCTAATGTCTCGGTGCACTTTCCCCAGTATTCACTTATGCATGCACATTCACACACGAAAGAACATACCATGCATTGACTGCCCTGTTTCCTTTTTCATTTTCCAGCAAATATTTATTCACAGGCATTTCTCCCATTTGATACTGAACTCGTGATTCTCCATTTTCCCATTATGAATAGCAAAAACATGGAATTTTTAAAAATTAGAAATCTGCTCTAAATCCCCTTCATCAGGCACGATGAGGGGCTGTTTCCTGTACTTTAAGCTCCTGACTGGGCTCCCTCCCTGCCTTTGCTGAAGACGTCATATTGGTGACAGCCTTGGCATTAGCAGGCAGGAGAGAAGGAACGGGAGTATTCTAGTGAACGACAGAACTAACCGACGGCAATGCAGGGCATTTAAAACCTCATCACTCCTGCTACAATGGCATCTTGTCAAGAGACATAAATACCCAGGGATGAGCTCCAGGGCCTGGCAGAGACTGGCAGGAGATTCCTCAAAAGGCAGACAGAGCCTCAGGTTGTGCCCTGAGCACCTTTGCTTGACAAAGCTTCAGTGCATCCAACTTAATGATGTCAGGCGCAGCACCGGCCACGGAGAATACATTGATAGAAATGTAGCTCAAGAGTAATCATGCAGCTTGTCAACTGCACCCCGTCACAAATAAATGAAACTGCGACCAACTGCCAGAGCAAGTATGGCTTGGTGTGCCTGAGGTTTTGAGTGGGCACAGGTGACGTCCACGGTGCTGGGCACACTGCATCCATGGGGTCTGAATGGCTGCTCTTCTTACCTTTGGGAGCTCTATGTATCCTTTTCTATGTTTAGACTTTTATGACATGTCAGGTGGAAGAAGGACCAAGAAGCAGGATTACTACAGTAGCATTTATTCTGAATCCTATAACTAAAAAAAGTGTCTGGGTGGCCTTAAACACTTAAAAGGCTCCGCCCTCCAAGCTCCTACGGCAACTTCTACTAAATCACTGACTAGCATCAGTCTCTCACTCTGTATGTTACTTGCCTTTCTTAGGCACCTTGCTCCTGAGCCAGACCATAAGCATGAAGGGTAAGATTTGTTCCTTAATTCTTCTGTATCTGCAGTTTCCTGCACATAGTAATCGCTCAATAAAAATTTGCTGATGGCGCTCACAGGTGCTTGTTCTAACAGTTTGCTTCATATTCTGCCTTTTTCTGCTATCTTTGCTGCTGGCCTTTCACCCCTGATTCAAACTTCCATAGAAGGTGAAGGCAGGAAGTGGAGACGAAACACAAACCGTATCTTTTCAGCAGGCCTCGTCACTGGGCTAGCATGAGCGTTGGATATGTTATGTATAAACGCCGTTGCAGCATCTCAGAATGTCAAATCGACCCCCTTCAGTACGATTAGGACCTGCCTGGGCATACATGCCGTGAGCATCTGTTGCAACTTTCTACTTATGTCTGTCGTGGAAGAAAGCAAAGCCTGAGTCTTGGATACAGGAAAGCAGGAATTAATTCAGATTTGTAAATAAGGGTTGTATGTTTATTTTTCCTTTTGCTGAATAAGACTTAGAAGAAAATTACAGGGCTGATTCTGTAAGAGTTCCTGCACATGAGTCTCCTGGTGCCCAACTCAACATGTGAAGCTGAGTCACCAGCCCAACAGGAGGTGGGCAGCCTTGGGCCCTGCGGTCACTCACGGGGCCACGGCCAGTGCTGGCTGAGTGGTTTACTGTGCCTCGTGACTTCTGCTTAGCTTCTGGCTAGAGGGCCCATCCTGACTCGCAGAGAATTGGATGTAGCTTCTGTGCCTCACCAAGTAAACGACGTCTGCAATCATCTGACCGAGCCTGGGAAAGAAGTCGGATTGGAGAGGTTCCTCTGGCAATGGGGTGAGTCAGCCACTGTCACCACCATGGTCTCACCCTCACTCCCTCCCAAGGAGAGAAGGAGGAAGTCATGCACCCTCCCTGGTGGAGGCAGTCTCAAAGCTGAGCTGTCCCAAAGGGGAGCAATCAGAGGGGGACACAGCTGGCTGTCCCAAACACATTTCTTTCTCAAGGAGGAAGTCATGCACCCTCCCTGGTGGAGGCAGTCTCAAAGCTGAGCTGTCCCAAAGGGCAGCAATCAGAGGGGGACACAGCTGGCTGTCCCAAACACATTTCTTTCTTAAACTCTTCCAATGACAGCTTTCTACTGTGGATCCTTCCACCAATCAAGGGAGTAATGACCTTCCAGCAGCACTTTCTCATTTTTTCTGGTGCACGGTTAGCCCAATTCTTCCAGACCTCAACAACAATTCTATACCAGCTCATCAGCTTTTCAACTGGTGCTGGGCTCCAAGCTCATGTCATGCCACTGCTAATTTAAGAAAAAAATGATTAGCTACCCCCAGGTAATCTCTGACCAAGGTGCCCAGCATCTGTGGACCTTCCCCTTTCAGCCTCATGGCGACCTCATAGGGCAGGTACTGTAGTCATCGTCCCCAGTCCACTAGTCGGCATGGGAGGCACAGGCAGGAAAAGCCACCTGGCTAAGGACACTAGCTGGGCAGACACCAGAGCATGTGTTCAAACTCAAGCAGGTGTGTTTTCAGAGCCTCTGCACGGGCATCTCGCTGGACAGCTTTCCATCTTTTCATTCCACTTGTCTTCCTTACATAAGAAACTGTTACCACTCGGCACCTTGAATTCTGTGTCTTCATCATCAAAACCTCCCAGTGCTTCTTTGAGACACTAAGTAGTGTCTCAGTTGTAAAGTTAATGGAAACATTAACAATATTAAAACACATCAAATTCCATTGAGAAGAGTATCACATTTCTTGAAAATTTGAAAATGTGAGCACATAAAAAGGAAGGAAATTCTGACACATGCGACAGCAGGGATGAATCTCGGGGACGTTATGACGGAGAAACAAGCAGTCACAAAGAACTAGGATTCCACTTGTATGCAGCACCTAGAACAGGTGAATTCATAGAGACGGAAAGTAGAAAGTTGCCGGGGGCCGGGGGAGCAAAGCAATGAGGAATTATTGGTTAATGAGGACAGAATTTCAGTTTGGGATAATGAAAAAGCTCTGGAAATAGTGACAGTTACCTAACACCGTGAATGTACTGAATGCCAACAAATTACATGCTTTAAGATGGCTCCGATGATAAATTTTATGTTATATATATTTTACTGCATTTTAAAGAAAAACTATGCAATACATTTGCAAGTGCCTTTTACTCATCTTATGCTCCACGGCCAGTTAAGAATCTAAAATGTGCCCCACGTGACTTGCTTACTTTCAGTGGTAAATTGAGTCTAAGATGACAGGTGCACAGTTATTTTGTGACCATCTTCAAATGTTTTTAATGTTTATCGTATGTGGAGCTAGAGTTTGGATATGTCAAGTTTTATCAAGCTTATAAAACGTGTTGCAGTTACTTATATAATTGTCTTCTAGCTCAATCGGACTGGGAACAATTTAATAGACCTGTGTACAGGACACATACATATTCCATGTTAAATAACTTTCAAAGGCAAAAAGAGAGTCTTGTGTTTCAGCGTGAAAGAAAACATCAGTGTTAACATATAGCAATTGGAAGTATTTATGTTTATTGATGCACAACATTTCATTTGAACGCAGAAGCCTCTCACTTTCAGGAAAGGGGCTGAACAAAATAGATTTTCCTACCACATCCCCCAAATAAATTGCTTTTGTTTTTGGCAGCTGGCCGGTATGGGGAACCAAACCCTTGACCTTGGTGTTACAAGGCCACTCTCTAACCAACCAAGCTAATCGGCTGGCCACANTGGGGACCGCCAAGCTCAGGGAGAGGGAGGAGTCCTCCTCCTGCCCACCTTCTGCATTTGGATGCAGCTCAGGGGCCTCAAGATTGACTTCTAACAGTACCACGGGCTGTTTATTCTGGGTTTAAGAGTAACACGTGTCCACTGTAGAAAACTTAGACAATGCAGGAAATTTAAAAAATCCCAGCATTTTCATTGTCTACAGCTAATGTCTCGGTGCACTTTCCCCAGTATTCACTTATGCATGCACATTCACACACGAAAGAACATACCATGCATTGACTGCCCTGTTTCCTTTTTCATTTTCCAGCAAATATTTATTCACAGGCATTTCTCCCATTTGATACTGAACTCGTGATTCTCCATTTTCCCATTATGAATAGCAAAAACATGGAATTTTTAAAAATTAGAAATCTGCTCTAAATCCCCTTCATCAGGCACGATGAGGGGCTGTTTCCTGTACTTTAAGCTCCTGACTGGGCTCCCTCCCTGCCTTTGCTGAAGACGTCATATTGGTGACAGCCTTGGCATTAGCAGGCAGGAGAGAAGGAACGGGAGTATTCTAGTGAACGACAGAACTAACCGACGGCAATGCAGGGCATTTAAAACCTCATCACTCCTGCTACAATGGCATCTTGTCAAGAGACATAAATACCCAGGGATGAGCTCCAGGGCCTGGCAGAGACTGGCAGGAGATTCCTCAAAAGGCAGACAGAGCCTCAGGTTGTGCCCTGAGCACCTTTGCTTGACAAAGCTTCAGTGCATCCAACTTAATGATGTCAGGCGCAGCACCGGCCACGGAGAATACATTGATAGAAATGTAGCTCAAGAGTAATCATGCAGCTTGTCAACTGCACCCCGTCACAAATAAATGAAACTGCGACCAACTGCCAGAGCAAGTATGGCTTGGTGTGCCTGAGGTTTTGAGTGGGCACAGGTGACGTCCACGGTGCTGGGCACACTGCATCCATGGGGTCTGAATGGCTGCTCTTCTTACCTTTGGGAGCTCTATGTATCCTTTTCTATGTTTAGACTTTTATGACATGTCAGGTGGAAGAAGGACCAAGAAGCAGGATTACTACAGTAGCATTTATTCTGAATCCTATAACTAAAAAAAGTGTCTGGGTGGCCTTAAACACTTAAAAGGCTCCGCCCTCCAAGCTCCTACGGCAACTTCTACTAAATCACTGACTAGCATCAGTCTCTCACTCTGTATGTTACTTGCCTTTCTTAGGCACCTTGCTCCTGAGCCAGACCATAAGCATGAAGGGTAAGATTTGTTCCTTAATTCTTCTGTATCTGCAGTTTCCTGCACATAGTAATCGCTCAATAAAAATTTGCTGATGGCGCTCACAGGTGCTTGTTCTAACAGTTTGCTTCATATTCTGCCTTTTTCTGCTATCTTTGCTGCTGGCCTTTCACCCCTGATTCAAACTTCCATAGAAGGTGAAGGCAGGAAGTGGAGACGAAACACAAACCGTATCTTTTCAGCAGGCCTCGTCACTGGGCTAGCATGAGCGTTGGATATGTTATGTATAAACGCCGTTGCAGCATCTCAGAATGTCAAATCGACCCCCTTCAGTACGATTAGGACCTGCCTGGGCATACATGCCGTGAGCATCTGTTGCAACTTTCTACTTATGTCTGTCGTGGAAGAAAGCAAAGCCTGAGTCTTGGATACAGGAAAGCAGGAATTAATTCAGATTTGTAAATAAGGGTTGTATGTTTATTTTTCCTTTTGCTGAATAAGACTTAGAAGAAAATTACAGGGCTGATTCTGTAAGAGTTCCTGCACATGAGTCTCCTGGTGCCCAACTCAACATGTGAAGCTGAGTCACCAGCCCAACAGGAGGTGGGCAGCCTTGGGCCCTGCGGTCACTCACGGGGCCACGGCCAGTGCTGGCTGAGTGGTTTACTGTGCCTCGTGACTTCTGCTTAGCTTCTGGCTAGAGGGCCCATCCTGACTCGCAGAGAATTGGATGTAGCTTCTGTGCCTCACCAAGTAAATGACATCTGCAATCATCTGACCGAGCCTGGGAAAGAAGTCGGATTGGAGAGGTTCCTCTGGCAATGGGGTGAGTCAGCCACTGTCACCACCATGGTCTCACCCTCACTCCCTCCCAAGGAGAGAAGGAGGAAGTCATGCACCCTCCCTGGTGGAGGCAGTCTCAAAGCTGAGCTGTCCCAAAGGGCAGCAATCAGAGGGGGACACAGCTGGCTGTCCCAAACACATTTCTTTCTTAAACTCTTCCAATGACAGCTTTCTACTGTGGATCCTTCCACCAATCAAGGGAGTAATGACCTTCCAGCAGCACTTTCTCATTTTTTCTGGTGCACGGTTAGCCCAATTCTTCCAGACCTCAACAACAATTCTATACCAGCTCATCAGCTTTTCAACTGGTGCTGGGCTCCAAGCTCATGTCATGCCACTGCTAATTTAAGAAAAAAATGATTAGCTACCCCCAGGTAATCTCTGACCAAGGTGCCCAGCATCTGTGGACCTTCCCCTTTCAGCCTCATGGCGACCTCATAGGGCAGGTACTGTAGTCATCGTCCCCAGTCCACTAGTCGGCATGGGAGGCACAGGCAGGAAAAGCCACCTGGCTAAGGACACTAGCTGGGCAGACACCAGAGCATGTGTTCAAACTCAAGCAGGTGTGTTTTCAGAGCCTCTGCACGGGCATCTCGCTGGACAGCTTTCCATCTTTTCATTCCACTTGTCTTCCTTACATAAGAAACTGTTACCACTCGGCACCTTGAATTCTGTGTCTTCATCATCAAAACCTCCCAGTGCTTCTTTGAGACACTAAGTAGTGTCTCAGTTGTAAAGTTAATGGAAACATTAACAATATTAAAACACATCAAATTCCATTGAGAAGAGTATCACATTTCTTGAAAATTTGAAAATGTGAGCACATAAAAAGGAAGGAAATTCTGACACATGCGACAGCAGGGATGAATCTCGGGGACGTTATGACGGAGAAACAAGCAGTCACAAAGAACTAGGATTCCACTTGTATGCAGCACCTAGAACAGGTGAATTCATAGAGACGGAAAGTAGAAAGTTGCCGGGGGCCGGGGGAGCAAAGCAATGAGGAATTATTGGTTAATGAGGACAGAATTTCAGTTTGGGATAATGAAAAAGCTCTGGAAATAGTGACAGTTACCTAACACCGTGAATGTACTGAATGCCAACAAATTACATGCTTTAAGATGGCTCCGATGATAAATTTTATGTTATATATATTTTACTGCATTTTAAAGAAAAACTATGCAATACATTTGCAAGTGCCTTTTACTCATCTTATGCTCCACGGCCAGTTAAGAATCTAAAATGTGCCCCACGTGACTTGCTTACTTTCAGTGGTAAATTGAGTCTAAGATGACAGGTGCACAGTTATTTTGTGACCATCTTCAAATGTTTTTAATGTTTATCGTATGTGGAGCTAGAGTTTGGATATGTCAAGTTTTATCAAGCTTATAAAACGTGTTGCAGTTACTTATATAATTGTCTTCTAGCTCAATCGGACTGGGAACAATTTAATAGACCTGTGTACAGGACACATACATATTCCATGTTAAATAACTTTCAAAGGCAAAAAGAGAGTCTTGTGTTTCAGCGTGAAAGAAAACATCAGTGTTAACATATAGCAATTGGAAGTATTTATGTTTATTGATGCACAACATTTCATTTGAACGCAGAAGCCTCTCACTTTCAGGAAAGGGGCTGAACAAAATAGATTTTCCTACCACATCCCCCAAATAAATTGCTTTTGTTTTTGGCAGCTGGCCGGTATGGGGAACCAAACCCTTGACCTTGGTGTTACAAGGCCACTCTCTAACCAACCAAGCTAATCGGCTGGCCACAGTTTTTAATTTTTTTTTCTTTTTCTTTTTTCCAAAGTAAATAAAACAAAGTAGCAACCAGCAAATAATCACCACGAAGCCACCACATGCATGCTCTGCTCTCGGCCCCTATTCTGGAACCGAGCCCTCTAAGATGCCCTGCGGTTTCCTCAGGCTCTTCAGGGTGAGTGGAATAGGGGCAGGAGCTCGAGCCACATACTTAGCAGAGCCACTGCATGTCAGGGCTCTGACTGCTGGACATAATCCAGTTCATGGGTTGTCCCGTCCTGGGACCCACCCCAAGGGCCCTGCAGTCTGAACCTTCCATATCATGGAATAAAGGGCTGTGCCAAGGTCCTCAGGACCTCCAGGTGAGAGGCCGGTCTGTCTGACTGCAAAGGGCCCCAAGAGATGAAAATAAGGTCCAGGGGATGCCTGTGCAAAAGAGGTGGCTGTCCCCAGCTGCTGAGGTACAGCCCTTCCAAGTGTGGGCTGACCAGCTGTTTAGCACGTCTGGAATGAAGGTGTGCCTTTGGCTCAGGGAAAGGAATGGCTCTGGTTAGACACTGGCTCTCAGCCCTGGCTGCACATTGGACACTCCTGCAAGCTTTAAAAACACTGATGTCCAGACTCCACCCCCACAGATTCCACTGGAATTGGTCGAGGGTGCAGCCTGCGAGTTTGACAAGCTCCCCAGCAAATCCCATTGTGCAGCGTTAGTTGAGGACCAGTGGGTTAGATGTTGGGGCAGTGAGAATTCTGAACCCTCAGCCGAAGGAATGAAGCAGCAGAATGTGCTGTGAGAAGCCTGGACCCTGCAGTCAGAAAGACTAGGGTCGGAATCGTGGCTGAGCACGGCCAACCTCTGGCTCTCCTGTGAGAGCTCCAGTTGGAGCATTTGCCCATTTCTGTGATGGAAATACTCCACCTTGGCCAATTCCAAGCTGCCAACATCACATCCACCAGCTCATAAAACTGAAAGTTTAACAATGGGCTCTAGCAAGCTGGTGCAACTGGGCCCCAGCACATACCACGGACCAGCTCTGTCTCAGTTTTCCCCATCTGTAAAATGGGGACCATAATAGCGCCTTTATCACAGGGAGGTTGTGAGGAGTAAAAGGAATCCAAGCGAAAAGCATTTGGAAAACATCTGCCTTGTTAATGCCCCGTAAAAGGGAAGTCCTGTTTCTATTCACAGGAAGGTGGGGAGGCTTACTGGGGAAGGCTTTAAGACGAACAGAGCCCCAGCATGGGTGCAGATTCAGCTGGGTATGTCTGGAAGCAGGCGTTGGCCCAGACCAAGGTCACTTGACCACCCAAGGGTCTACCTGTCAATGGACCCCTGTCCTCCTCTCCTTAATAAGAGCTGCCGGGGCGCTGCAGTTTGGCCAGACGGCCCCTAGAGGGCAGTGTGAGGAGACCGAGCTGGGAGCACCGAGGCTCGCATTTTAACCAGTGGCTCCTTATGGGCGAGGGAACTAGGACAAAAAGAGGACACAGAAAACTGAAGGCCATTGATTTATTAGGGAAATTCACTCCCTGTACCATGGGAGGTTTTGTCTCCTTTCTCTTCTCTCCAGATCTTATCTTTATGATCATAAAGGTATTTAATGTCATTAATTTCTACAGCAAACACAGGAACGTATTAAGGAGACGTGGCGGATGCTAGCATGCTGACGGATTTCCTTCCAGGCTCTGTTCTATGCATGTACTAAGGAGGCCCCCGAATGTCACGCTGGACACCTGTGCCATGCACCACCGTGTGCACTATGCATCCCGAACCCCTTTGCTTTCTCTGTGTCATTATGATGGCATTACTTAGCTTGCAAGACCTCAGCACCCCTTACCCCCCTTCTCATTTGATTTCATTTTCCTTATTGTAAAAATAATAGATACTGGGACTGTAAAATGGTATAACCACTTTGGAAAATAGTCTGGCAGCTCCTCAAAGCATTAAACCAAGAGTCACCATAGGTCCCTGCAACACCATTCCTAAGAATGTACTGGAGAGAAATAAAAACATGCCCATGCAAAAACTCATGCATGAATATTCATAGTAGCATGAGTCACAACAGCCAAAAGGCGGAAAAAACCCACATGCCCATCAAATGACGAATGCATAAACAAAATGTGGGCACACAATGGAACATCATTCATTCATGAAAACAAATGGAGTTCTGATACATGGCACAACACAGTTGAACCCTGAAGACACTGAACTGAGTGAAAGCAGTCAGTCACAAGAAACAGCAAGTGGGATTCCACCCATATCAAAGTCCAAAGTAATCTATCGAGACAAAAAGTGGGTTTGTGGTAGTTCGAGGCTGGGGTAGGGTGAGAAAAGGAGGTTATGAGGGCACAATAGCCAAAGGATGCAGGGTTTCTTTCGTGACCGGTAAGGGGATCGCAACCCACCGGCCATCTCTATATAGGATCCGAACCTGTGGCGGGAGCGCTGCTGCGCACCCAAGCGCCACNAGTCCAAAGTAATCTATCGAGACAAAAAGTGGGTTTGTGGTAGTTCGAGGCTGGGGTAGGGGGAGAAAAGGAGGTTATGAGGGCACAATAGCCAAAGGATGCAGGGTTTCTTTCGTGACCGGTAAGGGGATCGCAACCCACCGGCCATCTCTATATAGGATCCGAACCTGTGGCGGGAGCGCTGCTGCGCACCCAAGCGCCACACTCTCCCGAGTGTGCCACAGGGCCGGCCCAGCAGGGTTTCTTTCTGATTGTAGTGATGGTTGCACAACTTGGAATATACTACAACCATTGAACTGTACATTTTAAGAGGGCGAACTGGATGGTGTTTGAATCATATCTTAATAAAGCCGTTAAAGAATAATGGATGCTCATAATAAAATATTTTAGGAAGTTAAAAAATGCATAAGAGAAAGAAGGAAAAAAATCTCTTTTTATCCTCTCAAGGCAAGGGACAGAGCTTTTGACATAGCGACCAAGACACCCAGGGAAACAGCTGCTGCGAGCACAGAGGAAGGGAGAGAGGGCATCCATGGAATCTTCTGGGGACCCGTCCCCTCCCTGCTGTATCTTACCCCCTCCAGTGACCTCCCCCCACCCGTGGCCACGTCTCCTAACAGTTCATCCCCTAACAGACCTGCAAGGGTCTCTCCTCTTTGTACCCCCTAAGCATTCACTGGCTATTTACATTTCCCCACAAACAAAACCAGTCTTAATTTGTCTAATTTCTTTTCTGGCCTCCCCAGTGGGAATGCATGTGTGGTCCTTCCTGGAAAGAGCCAAAGATCTCTTCTCTGGAATATCCCACGGCACCCAACAGGGCTAGGCACCACGATGATTTTTGAATATTCTTAAGGGAAGGGGGAAAAGTCACGCATAACCTAAAACAGAAAGAAAAATCCTCCAAATCAAGAATATTTCGATTTAGAATTTATTTTTATGATTAAATTTGGATTTTGGAATAATGCCAGTCTAGGGAAGTTGTCTTTTTTTCCTTAAGCTTGTGATCTGACTCCTGCTTTCCCTAGGAGGAGTGGAGCACAGCTCCTTAACTTTTTGAGACAGCACTGTCTAGTATGGTGGCCACCAGCCACATGTGGCTGTTTACATTTAAATTTAAATTCATTGAAAGGAAATAAAATTTAAAATTCAGTTTCTCAGTTGCAGAAGCTACATCTCACATGCTCAGCAGCCAGTGTGGCTAGGGACTGCCATACTAGATGGGGCAAACAGACCGTTTCCATCACTGTAGGAAGTTCTATCCGTCTAGTGGTTCTCAACCAGGGGCACCTGTGTGCTGCCACCACCAGGAACGTCTGGTGTGTACGGAGACCCTATTACTTGGGAGGGTGCTATGGCATCTAGTGGGTGGAGGCCAAGGATACAGCCAAACACCCTACGATGCGCAAGACAGTGCCCACAACAAAGAATGACTCGGCCCTAAATGTCGATAGTGCCAGGATTGAGAATCCCACTCTGGACTCCTGGGGTTCAGCCTCGCTGGGCAGGTAGAAAGAAGCAAAGGGAAATAACTTTATTTAAGAATAAAAGCATGAAAAAAAGAGATGCAACCATAAACAAAATGTGGTCTATCTATACAACAGAATATCATTCAGCCTTAAAAAGGGGCTGGCTGGTTAGCTCCGTTGGTTAGAGCATGGTGTTGTAACATCAAGGTCGAGGGTTCAGATCCCCATACTGTCCAGCCACCAAAAAAAATAGGAAGGAAATTCTAACACGTGTAATGTGGATGAACCTTGAAAACATTATGCAAAGTGAAATAAGCCAGACACGGAGGACAAATACTGTAGGATTCCACCTGTATGAGTTCTTTAGAGTTGTCAAATTCAGAGACAGAAAAATACAAGGCGGGCTGGTCTGAAGATGGTGAGTTATCTCAGCTGACAGTTCCCGGTCAGTTGCAGACAGAACCCCCTGTTCTACTCCTCCCCATTCTCCTACTGCACTTGCCTCATCTTGAAGACAGACAGACAGACAGAGTGGGGGTTGCCAGGTGATGGAGAAGGGAGAA
>NW_007730570.1:0-444 GCF_000696425.1 Galeopterus variegatus
CAGTCTGGTACTCAAGCCGCTAAGCTAATATTTAGCTCCTTCTCCTGATACTTCTCTAATCGGTACAGCCCATCTATTGCTGAAACAAATAGAGCACCTGTCCAAGCTTTTGACTTTGCCCATGTTGCTTTGTCACTCTAAAATGTATTACCATCCCTATTTGACTGTACAAATTATTATTCTTTCTAAAAACATCCTTGCTGATGCTCACATCTACATTCCCAATCTCCTACAATGTTGTGTATTACATTTTGTTTGCAACTATTATATTACTCTCCCTTGCATTATAGTATGTTTTTAAATTTAATTCTGAATATTGGATTATAATTTCCTTGAATAGCAGTTTCATATCTTACTAATCTTATTTTATGCATTGCAAAGCTGGAAGATGTAGATACCACAGTTAACTGGGAGTATTTTCTAATTTGAATACAGAACATGCAC
>NW_007730570.1:5301-6490 GCF_000696425.1 Galeopterus variegatus
GGAAGATGTAGATACCACAGTTAACTGGGAGTATTTTCTAATTTGAATACAGAACATGCACTGTTCTTTTATATGCACTGAAACAAATTAAATATGGGGCTGCAAAATTTAGAAACTCATTTGGGTCCCTGCGGGATAAGTGTTATTTTATGTTTATGTATTAAGGAACTGGAATAAAAAATATATTTTTTAAGCTAAGAAAGAAAAACAGATATTCAAGCTCAAAAACAAATCTTCATGGAATAGAAATGTAATATGAAGCTACAAGCTGGAGGCACCTAAGTGTGGCAGTAAGTACAGATGACTTAGAGTTTACTCTTATAATTGATGTGGAACACAAAATTCCAGACACAAATTTGGGTAGGAGATTTATTCTCACTAGTCTATTATCATAAGATGGGCTTGGAAAATTACAGCAAACTAATACTAGATGCTGTGCCTTATGCAAATANTATGTAAAATACTTAGCTAAGTTTTATTTTCATACTGTATATTCAACACAGTATACAGTTTTGGGGGAAATTCCAAACAACAAATTATATATTTTCCAAAGACTGATTATTGTTATTTTTGAATGGCACTGCACATTTTCTAGTCTTATAATCTTAAAATCCCAGTATTTTTAGTGTCTTATTATATCTTCAACTACCAGGTAAAATGAGTTCTTATTCTCATAACAATTATTCTCATTATGTCCCATCAGACATTACCAATTGCCAGCAATATTGAGGATCACTTTCTCAGTCTGGTACTCAAGCCGCTAAGCTAATATTTAGCTCCTTCTCCTGATACTTCTCTAATCTGTACGGCCCATCTATTGCTGAAACAAATAGAGCGCCTGTCCAAGCTTTTGACTTTGCCCATGTTGCTTTGTCTCTCTAAAATGCATTACCATCCCTATTTGGCTGTACAAATTATTATTCTTTCTAAAAACATCCTTGCCGATGCTCACATCTACATTCCCAATCTCCTACAATGTTGTGTATTACATTTTGTTTGCAACTATTATATTACTCTCCCTTGCATTATAGTATTTTTTAAAAATTTAATTCTGAATATTGGATTATAATTTCCTTGAATAGCAGTTTCATATCTTACTAATCTTCTTATTTTATGCATTGCAAAGCAGGAAGATGTAGATACCACAGTTAACTGGGAGTATTTTCTAATTTGAATACAGAACATGCAC
>NW_007730570.1:7215-10639 GCF_000696425.1 Galeopterus variegatus
CATAAGATGGGCTTGGAAAATTACAGCAAACTAATACTAGATGCTGTGCCTTATGCAAATACATGCCTACGGACCTAAGATATAAGCCAAGATACCCAATGTCTGCATACTGGATGAAATATATTCAATATCATAATACAGCAGCAGCTCTAACCAATTTAGATGAGCCTAGGTTTAGAATGGAGATACTCAGAGGAAGGTTGGAAACAAGCAAAATAAGCAGTATCTGAACAGTGTGTTTGAGAAAAGAGGCTGTGACTGAGAGAACACACAAAATTAACTTGTAGATCCCACATTGCAAAATTAAATATAACCCTAAGAAAGATAGTCAGCTAAATTCACAATTAAAAATAAAACAATTCTGAATGAAATTAAATAAACACAGTAAACTAAGCAATGTGAAACTCCATACAAATACATGCCAAACAGATAAAAAAGTAATTGCCTCAAATTTGTATATTTAATGTTAATGAATACATGAGGTGGTTTTATATTTTAAAATGAAAAGAAATATTGAAATTTTGTCAAATAATAAGACTAGGGATGTCCATTAAGCATTATAAATGATTGTAAACTTTGTAAAAATGTAAGCATTAGAGGAAAAAATCAGAAATCATTAATGAAGCAAGAAGAAAGTGGCAGAAAGGGGGAAAAAAAGTAAAGAGAAGTTAAAAAAAAATAATGAAGACCCCAAAAGCACAAACAATAAAAGAAAAAATAAATAAATTGAATTATATCAAAGTAAAAAGCTTCTGCACAACAAAGGTAAGAATAAACAGAGTGAAAAGACAGCCTACAGAATGGGAGAAAATATTTGTAAACTATGAATCTGATGAGGGATTAATTTCCAGAATATACAAAGAACTTAAATAACTTGACAGTAAAAAAACGAATAATCTGATTTTAAAAAAGGCAAAGGAGATGAATAGACATCTCTTCTGGAGTACATACAAATGGCCAACAGGTATATGAAAAAATTCTCAACATCACAGGCAAATGCAAATCAAAACCACATTGAGATATCATCTCACCTCAATTAGACTGACCATTACAAAAAGACAGAGAATAACAAATGCTGGTGAGGATGTGGAGAAATGGGAACTCTTCTACATTTTTGGTGGGACTGTAAATTAGTACAGCCATTAAGGAGAACAGTATGGAGGTTCCTTAAACAACTACAGATGGAGCTAACATATGATCTAGCTATCCTACAGGGTATATACCCAAAGGAATGGAAAGCATCATGTCAAAGGGACACCTGCACTCCCATGTTGATCACAGCTCTCTTTACAATAGGTAAGCTGTGGAGCCAACTTAAATGCCCATTGATGGATGACTAGATAAGGAATTTGTGGTATATATACACAATCAAATACTCTTCAGCATAAAAAATAATGGAATTCTGCCATTTTCAGCAATATGGATAAGCCTGGAGAACATTATGTTAAGTGAAATAAGCCAGGCACAAAAACAATAAATACCACTTGTCCTCACTCATAAGTGGGAGCTGGATAAATAAATAAACAAATAAACAATAAAGAAAGAGAAAGAGAGAGAGAGAAAGAGGGAAACATCACAATAACACTTTGAACTTTTAGAAGGAGAGAACAGAACTGCAGATACTAGAAGCAGAAAGGGGAAACAGGAGGGGGAGGGAGAAGGGTGTTAATAAGAAAGTAATGAGAGATCCATTAATGGACACAAAGAATGATTATTTATCATAATAATGAACAAGCTAACTATCCTGATTTGACCATGACATATTGTTCACAACCATTGATAGTCAAATTTAACCCACAAATATGTATAATCAAATATGCTTCAATAAAAAACTAAATTAAAAAGTGAAAAAAATAAATAATTTGTAAGTATATATAATCATAAGAAATACAAAGTGATTGAATGTGAACCTAGAAAAAAGTAAGAAAATATCAATTGGATTTAAAAATCTTCCCGTACACTGCTTTTAAGCAACACACCTGAACATATACAAAAATGTACCCATGCAGACAGATGGAAAGTAAAGAGATCACAAAGATAGACCAGGCAAATAACAACAATAAGAAATACACATACACATACACAATTTTTTTAAAAATCCATCATAAAAGATAAAGAAGGGACACTGAATACAAATGGAGAGACTGCAAAGTAGACAAANCATAAGATGGGCTTGGAAAATTACAGCAAACTAATACTAGATGCTGTGCCTTATGCAAATAAATGCCTAGGGACCTAAGATATAAGCCAAGATACCCAATGTCTGCATACTGGATGAAATATATCCAATATCATAATATAGTAGCAGCCCTAACCAATTTAGATGAGCCTAGGTTTAGAATGGAGATACTCAGAGGAAGGTTGGAAACAAGCAAAATAAGCAGTATCTGAACAGTGTGTTTGAGAAAAGAGGCTGTGACTGAGAGAACACACAAAATTAACTTGTAGATCCCACATTGCAAAATTAAATATAACCCTAAGAAAGATAGTCAGCCAAATTCACAATTAAAAATAAAACAATTCTGAATGAAATTAAATAAACACAGTAAACTTAGCAATGTGAAACTGCGTACAAATACATGCCAAACAGATAAAAAAGTAATTGCCTCAAATTTGTATATTTAATGTTAATGAATACATGAGGTGGTTTTATATTTTAAAATGAAAAGAAATACTGAAATTTTGTCAAATAATAACACTAGGGATGTCCATTAAGCATTATAAATGATCGTAAACTTTGTAAAAATGTAAGCATTAGAGGAAAAAATCAGAAATCATTAATGAAGCAAGAAGAAAGTGGAAGAAAGGGGGAAAAAGTAAAGAGAAGTTAAAAAAATAATGAAGACCCCAAAAGCACAAACAATAAAAGAAAAAATAAATAAATTGAATTATATCAAAGTAAAAAGCTTCTGCACAACAAAGGTAAGAATAAACAGAGTGAAAAGACAGCCTACAGAATGGGAGAAAATATTTGTAAACTATAAATCTGATGAGGGATTAATTTCCAGAATATACAAAGAACTTAAATAACTTGACAGTAAAAAAACAAATAATCTGATTTAAAAAAAGGCAAAGGAGATGAATAGACATCTCTTCTGGAGGACATACAAATGGCCAACAGGTACATGAAAAAATTCTCAACATCACAGGCAAATGCAAATCAAAACCACATTGAGATATCATCTCACCTCAATTAGACTGACCATTATCAAAAAGACAGAGAATAACAAATGCTGGTGAGGATGTGGAGAAATGGGAACTCTTCTACATTGTTGGTGGGACTGTAAATTAGTACAGCCATTAAGGAGAACAGTATGGAGGTTCCTTAAACAACTACAGATGGAGCTAACATATGATCTAGCAATCCTACAGGGTATATACCCAAAGGAATGGAAAGCATCATGTCAAAGGGACACCTGCACTC
>NW_007730570.1:12254-16254 GCF_000696425.1 Galeopterus variegatus
AACTGACAGACACATCAAGTAAATCAACTTACTAGAAAGGATGAAAAGAATTGAACGACTAAATTAGCGAAGGTATGTCTCAATGAGATGGTAATATTTGAACAAGGACTTTTAAAAGATGAGAGAGTAAGCCAAGTGAAGAAAGCTTTTTAGGTGGAAGAACTAGTCAGTACAAATGTCCTGAGGTAAATCATGCCTATTTTGTAATAGGAATAGCAAAGTATATATTACAGATGGAGAACAGAGAGAAAGGGATGAAGTCAGAGAGGCAATAAATAGGAGGAAGGGAGATTTTAAAGTGTGATTAGACTGGATTTGAGAAATATAAGAGAAAACTTACAGACAATGCCTATAGACAACTCTATCCAAGAGTCCCAGTATGAAGGAGAGCAAATAAGAGGGCAGAAGCTTGAAGGAAAAGGAACGTAAAAAGACATTTTTTATTGTCCATTGTAGTCTAATTTTTTAGACATAAGAAATAAAAGCATGTTTGCTTTGAGCAGGAGGAGATGGGATACAGTGACCCAGCAGAGGATACAGCCTTAAATTAGGAAAAAGGTTTGACACTAGAAGGAAAAAAGTGCATTCGATTGCATATTCAGAATTGGGCTGAGGAACCAGGATCAATAACAGAAACCAAGAGAAACCAGATACATATTCTACAATTTAAATATATTCTGTACACATGCTATAAAATTGTTGATCAGCCAGGGCTGGTTGTCATCTGGTCTGTCTAGGATCCTAGCACAGGACTACATGACTTCGTTCAGTTTGTACAAAGGTTAGCACCAGAGGTTGAGGAATCCCCAGAGGCAAGCATAGAGTTAGCTGAGATTGTTAGCTGAGTGCAATAGTATAGCTGAGATTATCCCTGTTCTTATATACTGTAGATCCTCCTCCATGATTCTCTTGATTTGGGGTGTATAGCAACAATAAATAATCCTAATCTCCCAGACCACTTGCTCGTTCTTCACAAGGCATGGAGAATATGAAAAGGCCAACGAGAAGACTAGTTTATAGTTTAATGAAACATTTGTTTTATTACTTGACAGGAAACTCTCTGATTGGCTGTCAAAGAAACCAGTGAAAATCTGCAAGTCATTAGTTGTAGTAAACTGAGAAATGATCCCCAAAGATATCAGATCCTAATCCCTGGAACCTGTAAATGTTACCTTATTTGGAAAAATGATCTTTGCAGATGTGATTAAGGATTTTGAGTCGGGGGTGAAGGGGCGCACGGATGAAGGAATCATGTGAGACCTGGGCTAACATTTTGCCAGAGAAGTTCTGCTTTATTCAAGGACTGCACGTACATTTATAGGGAGCTGCATTCTGGGTTTGGATAGGGGGTGGATGGGGCGGTAGCTGATTGGACGGGGCTGGGCAGGAGGTCAGCCTTGACTTGTAACTGGCTGAGGTTTGGCACAGGTGGGCTTGGGTGTTGGCGCCGACAGGCTTTGTTTACTGCGGAGAAGAACCCGGAAGGGTGCCATATTGCTAGGGAGTGCTTTTCCCCTCCCCCTCCGCTTGAATGCCCACGGTATCCTTACATTCGAGTGCCTACGGTATCCTTGCAAGGGAGATTATGCTGGATTATTCAGGAGGGCCCTAGATGCCATCGCATGCATCATAATAGGGAGGCAGAGTGAGACTTGACACATGTACAGAAGAGAAGGCAATGTAAAGATAAGATAAAAACAGATTTGAAAATGTTGGCCTTGAAGATTGGAGTAATACAATCACAAGCAAAGGAATGCCAAAAGCTGAAAGAGGCAAGGAATAATTTCCTCCTCCATTTTCCAGAGGGAGCATAGCCCTGCTGACACCTGATTTCAGCCCAGTGATACTGATTTTGAACTCTGGCCTCCAGAACTTTGAGAGAATAAACTTGTTATTTTAAACCATCAAGTGTTCCATAATTTGTTACAGCAACCATGGAAAACTAATACATTAAGTATAAATATTACTCTCATTCTGACCCCTTTTTCTTAGATACATGTATTTTAACTAAGAGGAAAAGAACATAATATATATTAAAAACTTTTGAAAGAATATACTACATTTCGGAGAAGTGGATCCCAAGATATTGTTTCCTGATTGACATCATAATTAAGTTTTCTATAAACAATTATATGGTCCTATAAGATCAACTGCTTCTGGGAAAAAAGGTATATAATAGGTTTAATAAAATCTGTATCTGTTGGTCAATTAGAACAAAAGGAATTCTTGTACAAAAGATATTTTATCAGGTGTGTTAAATTGCAAAATGACCTCTATTTTTTAACACATGCTTTTGTATCTTTGCTATGTATCAGTGATGTCCTCCATTTTAACACCTGTTTTAACATGATTTGCTTTGGCTAATGGAAGGTCAGCCAATATGACATACAAGCAGAGTCTTGAAAAACACTTGAGCTATTGTGCTTGCTTATTCTTGCATCTAATATTGACATAATAAGGACATGGTCAAACTGGCCTCTTATTCAAGGAAGAGGATACATGATGTGAGGAGCTTTGTTACCCAGTTCATGCCCAGCCAAAGTTAGCCGACAGCTCTCCAACCTCAGATTCATGATCAAATTCACCTAAATTATCTGAGCCCAGCTAAGATCACCTAACCTTCACCTATAAAACTCAATAATTGGTGTTTAGAGTCACTAATTTATATTATAGTTTATTCTGCAGCACTACTGTGGCAAGATAAAACTGAAACTTCTGGAGAACCGGTAAGTTAACAACTGGAGTTGTTTAACAGCATGACAGGTATTGAATGTAAATAAAATCTGCATAAATGTTATTTTTTATCTGTTTAGACAAATCATTTCTCCCTCCACAATAGAGAGTCAATGTAATTTTTCTTTATTAGATGGTGGCCTAGTTCCTCCGTGGAATTATATTTTATTTCTCTGGTTTGGTCACTATTTCTGGAGAATTAATCACTCAGTAGTGGAGGTAGCCATTGGCAAGAAAATGTTCATGTTATTGACCCCATGGATAACCTCTTTCACTCAGACCATGAGATCATTAAACAAACCATATTTTTAATTTGCATTAGTGGAAAACGTTAGAATACATCAAATATTAAAAAGTACAAAAAAACTAACTCTGATACCAGTGTAATCCAAAGAGGGTGTGTGTGTGTGTGTCGGCGGTGGGGGGGGGGGGGATACTTTGTGATTTTGTGTGTTTTTGAAAACCCAGGTTGAGATATTTAGAAGGGTTTCTTGATTAGACTTCTTAGAACTGAAAGTAAGTAATATATGTTGTGAATTTCAAGAAGGCTTATATTTGTGTCTGGGATTTGGTTGAAAGTCAATTCCTGTTTCAAGAATGATGGCAGAAAACAGGAGACGCCTGTGTAAGGTACAAAAGACTATTACTGATTTGTTACTCATTTATTATGCTATACAGACAGCACAAACATAAGATGTGTATTGGTTCCCTTGTACCCAAGTTCCACAGGATTGATGTGGAGGACACAGTTGTTTACTGCCTGTATCAGTCAGGGTTCTCCAGAGAGACAGAATCAATAGGATATGTTATAAATACATGAGAAGGGATTTATTAGGGGAAGTAGCTCACGTGACTGTTAACAAAAGTCCCGTGTTGGGTCATCTGCAAACTGGACGCCAGTAGCTTGACCCAGTCCAAGTCCAAAGGCCTGAAAGCCAGGGAGGCCAATGGTGTCCTTGCTGTGTGTCCTGGAACCCCAAAGCTGAATAGTCTTTTTTTTTTATTTTATTTTTTCCCGTGTCCGGCAACGGATCGCAACCCTCAGTGTCGCCCCCGTACCGGACCGGGACCGGCAACGGGATCGCAACCCTCGGCGTTGCTCCCGCGCCTCGCTCAGCCAGTGAGCGGGAACTGGTCTGTATGTGGGATCCGAATCCTCGGTGGGAGCGCCGCTGCGCTTCCCAAGCGGCGCACTAGCACAGTGCGCCACCGGGCCGGCCAAGCTGAATAGTCTTGAGCTCTGATGTCCAAGGACAGGAGAGAAGAG
>NW_007730570.1:16724-23244 GCF_000696425.1 Galeopterus variegatus
CCAGTGCACCACCGGGCCGGCCAAGCTGAATAGTCTTGAGCTCTGATGTCCAAGGACAGGAGAGAAGAGTTTATCCCAGCTTCAGCAGATAGAAAGAGATTTGCCTTTTTTCTCCGTTTTTTGTTCTCTTTGGACTCCTAGTGGTTTGGATGGTTCCTGTCCATATCCAGGGTGGATCTTTCCACCCAGTCCACTCAGGCTTTCATGATAATTTCTTCTGGAAACACCCTCATGGACACACCTAAAAAGACAACTTTACCAGGTTTCTTGGCATTCCTTAATCTAATCAAGCTGACACCTAGAATTAACTATCACACTGCCTGTGCAGAGGATTTGTAGAGAATCACTGACCTTCAGCAATCCACTTCTTTCACAGAAAGCAGTAAGCAAAGCTGGCTCTTTGTTCCAAAGGGATATAGTACTTCAGCTCTCAAGATTGCCAGATGCAAGCACAACCTTGGAAATGTCCTAGATAAAAAATTGCCAGGGCTTGCATTCTTGACATACCCAAAGACGCATAGGGATGCTCTGGGTCCATGGCAGATTGACTCAACAGTTTATCCTTGGCTTTATAAGTCATGTGCAAAGTTAAATTTTTACATAAGTATGCCTGTCCATCGTCTACTCTAATTGATCTACCTGACAGAGGCAGGAATAAAGTTCGTTCAATTTGTTTTATACTGTGTTTAATTACCTTATACAGCCTTTAACTATTAACAGACCTCCATGCAGAATAATGAGATCAACCAGCAGTAGTGACCTTAACCTTGATCCCCAGGTTTCCAGACTCAGACAACTATGAAAATGTCCCAGGGAGAACCAGCAGGTCTTACTTCAGGTAGACAAGATGTAAAGGCCAGCCTATTGTTCATTATTACCCACACAGAGGAGATAAGATTGACCTACTGATCTTTTTCTGTAATTGCTAATAATTCCAAGGAGCAATAGATGAACCCAAAATTAATTCCTATCCCCAGGGGAAGATATTGTGAGGCCGATGCTCCTCACACACAAAAATCAAACCTGAAGAGGTACAACTCATACCAGTTCGGGAAGTGTTGTTGAATTGGTTTGGATCACCACTGCATTGGTTAATTTGGGCAGTGTTATCTAGTAGCTACTGCCTCGACCATCATACATGGCATGATCCAAGGCCACATGGACAACAACAAAAAGAAAACAAGCATGTAAATTCATAGCAGTCAGATTAAAAGAAAAGCTGTGGCGTTATGTCTGTCTGTACACATACAGAGGTGAAGGGAGAGATGGACCCTATGTTCAGGAGCTGCCACTAATGGTGTCAGGAACATCTGAGTAGTTCAGAAGCAGCCATGTCCATGTAAATTTTTCTGTTTTCATGGTACATGAATAGGGAAAACAAACCCCACAGAAGGTCAAATTGTCAGCTGTGGCTGCTGCTTGATTTAGTATAAAAAACATATGATTGTTTTTCTAGGTTGTGGTACTAGATCCAGAGGTAAAGGAATATTAGTTGTATCCCCATTCCCATACCTCCCGCTCTAAGATGTTCCAGTCCTGTATGTCAAGGTTCTTGCTTTCTCAACAGACAGAAAATCAATGTGTCCCATTACAGTAGCTAAAAGTTCACCTTTTTTCTCTATTACTTCCATTTGATACCTGGAACTTTTTGTCAATAAGGGTCAGGTTCAAGTAGGACAGACTGCTTTTACAAAATTTTCAGAGTCTTATTATATCCCTCACTTTGGCTTGAGACGGTCCTTTCAGGGGCACCCAATGAGCAGTGTACTCAACCAAGATGTCGGTGTCTTCAAGATTTGAATCTATGTCAGTCCAGCTGGAGAATCCATGCAGCTGAACCACTATGGAGTCTGAATGCCCCATACCTTTCTTTGACAGGGTTGATACCTAGAAGTTATACCAACTAGGCTAGCTTGGGGTTGGCATAAGGGAAAAAGAAAGATTCATCATGCCCAGGAATGAACAAAGTAAAATTATAAATTTTCAATATGTGTCTATGTAGTTCCACACCCTTTTTGTCCTAAGAGTTTCACTCAGCTACCCATTCATGAGATACATCAGGGATTTAGGGAGATCTTTGTAAATCAAGAGCCCATGGAGCAAGCAGCTTTACTTGAGGTGGTAGAGCAGAAAGCAGTATTTCCTTCACTGGCATAGCTGCCACCTTTTCCCATAACATCAGGCCAGGTGCACTCTTAAATATATCATTTCCATGGGAAGAGCGAGGCCTCTTAGACACTTCCCTTGCTAGTCATTGAGATTAAGTTGACATACCCTTAGAGGAGAATAAGCATCAACCAAAGCACCATTACTGGGTTTGTTTCAATTCTACCTTTCATTATTCAGCCTTGTTAACATGCAGCATATTGAGAGACCTTTACTCCCTCACTCAGTCTACCACGCAAGCAGAGCATTTGCTACCCAGTACCAAGGAATGTGCTCATATCCCCCAACCCAGTCTTTAGGGTCTTTGACCACCCTCTTAATTAAAACCATGTGTCTGTTAAAATCCCATAGTCATCACCAAAATCGTTGGGTTTAGGATTCAATTGTACCCACTTCAAACCTCATAAGCTAGCCTATTACTATTTCATGATCCCTGCAGAAGACGTGAAACCTCTGGGTTAAAGTCAGAGGACAGTACAGCAAGCAGCATGAGCATTAGCACATAAGTCAATTTCCTTTCCTGACAAGACCCATGGGCCAATATGGAGGTTGGAAGGCTAGATGAATATTGCACATTATGGGTTTGCATTAGGACCATTGAACCTGAGAAATCTACTACTTTAACAGTAATTAGGAAACAGGAAGCTTGCTCTTAGTTCCAGAGGTGACAATACATCATCTCTCAAAGTTGCTTACCACAAATACAACCTTTAAAAATGGATCAGTTAAAAAAAAAAAAGAAGAGAAAAAGAAAAAAGAAAAGGTCAAGCCTTGTTACCTTGGCAGACAGGTATTCGGCGATGCCCTGGGTTTATGGCAGATAGACTCTGCCAACACAGGTAACATTCCACATTTTCCCAAGAGTCACAAGTCTCATTTGCTATTACTCTGGAAGCACAAACCAAGTAAGAAAACAAACAAAAAAAAAGATCCCAAAACAAAAAACTTCATAGGATATACAAAAATTGACATTAATTTTGGNTTAATCTTTTAATTTAATGTGATTTTAATCAAAATCTCAACAGGATTTTCTACTAGAAATTGACCTATGTAGTCTAAGGTTCACTTGGAGTTATGAACTTGTGAGAACTGACACTCTAGGGCCTAGAGGAATGGATCTAATTACTTCAATATCAGTGGTCACATATAAGGGCATGAATTTCAGGAAATGAAAACAGGTTGTTTGAAATTCATGCTTTCCCATGAATAGTGACACTTAATCTGATTCAAAAGGTAAGAATGGATACTTCTCTAGGCAAATGACAGACTTGAATCTCAGATCTGATGTTTTCTTTCAAGGAATCCATTATTCATATCTTCATAGACATTCTCTTGTATGGGGGAACATCACTCCTTGAAAGTAACTTTTGGTTACATGGAAAACATGCTATAACATGTAACAACTGAATTAAGTTATAGATTATTCAAACAGCATCATATTTCATTTCATTTCATTTATTTCATTTATTCACTTTGGAGAGAAATCTAAGCTTCCAAATGCCAAATTCCCTCTTCTCTAGTCATAAGAGAATGAAAGAAGCATATAAAAATCACAAATTATTTTTGGATAATAAAACAATGCATGTATGTGTATATGTGGAGTGGTCACTTGCTATACAATGTTAAAGATAATTACATAATGCTAGTAGGAATTAGGAAAAAGATCTATTGATCAATAGAATGATTATTAGAAGTTGAAACAATTATATATGTGTGCATATATGTAGTGTATATCTGAACATAATTCAGTTTTGTGAACTCTACAAATGTTTAAAGAAAAATGAAATTATAACCCCAATTTAACCACTAATAAATAAATTCTATATTTATTAAATATATAAATTAGCCTATAAAAGTGTTGAATAAAGCATTAGCAAATATTCACATATTAGGAAGGTGACTTTCAACATTATATCCAATTATTCAATATTATATCCAATTAACAAACTATGGTAGAAGTACCAAAAGATGTGGTTATGTACAGTTATAAACTATGTTACATAAAATGCTGCAATAAAAATGTCAAATTATTAAAAGAAGGAAAATAAGTGCAATTTATGTGACTTTCAAGTGTCAAATAATATCAATATATATTTTTATAAATCATTAGAAAAACATCTATTATCTCCCAGAACACTGAAAAGGAATAATGAAGATATAACTTATAGAGAAAGACAGTTAATGAAGAAATCAACGTGAATATTTTCGAATTAATAAAAATTATTTTTAAAGTAATTAAAATAGAATAAAATAACAAAAGCTTTTTTTTTTGCTTTGTACCTATCAAAGAAGCTTTTTTTAAAAAAAGAACTGATACCAATCTGTGTTAATAAGCGTGTTATGAAAGGATTATATTTTAGATTTTCATTATCTATACTGTTAAAATGTCTGGAAGTCAGTGTGAAAATATGCTGACAAATCCTTGCTGTATTTAGATGGTGCATTTATTTCTATTGCAACTCATAATTACTTTTACTTTTATTCTCTCCCTCTTTTCCTCCCTCTCTTCCTTCTTTCCTTTCTTCCTTCCTTCTTTTCTTCTTTCCTTCCTCCTTCTTTCCTTTCTTGCAGGTGAGGAGGCCATTTTTGATATATCTTTTGAAAACTTCCTTTTTCCTTTAGAGATCTATGTTTTTTAACCAAATTCTGGATATTACCACATTAAAAGAGTGTCTTATCTATTAAGCTTAGATTGAAATATAATGCTTTATCTCTTAACCTTGTGTTTAAATTGCATCAAATTAAAGATGCCCTTTTCTGAGTTCTCTTTTCTCATTATCATAATTTATAATTAAGTTTATCTATCTATTTTTATTTATTATATACGAGGTGGAACAGTTCCACAATGTAACTGATAAAAATAAAAATGCTTTAAAAATGTCTGGTACAATAAGTATTGGTTATGTTGTATATTACTAGACAAATAAATAAATGCACATGTATTTATTTATAATGACTGACTAGAAAAAATAAAACACAAAATATGTGGGCTTGTACATCTTCACAGTCTATGCCAACAGCCATGTTATTAGAAATAATCCATTATTGAGAGTTCTGGTCAAGATGGTGGAATAGACAGTCCCCAGCATCACTCTCTCCCACAAATCAACCAATTTACCACTATAAAAATGTAACATCAGCCAAGCTTGGGCCTCTGGAGCTCAGGGAAAAGGAGGAGAGACCTATGGAGTTCATGAAGG
The DNA here is from genome assembly GCF_000696425.1 of Galeopterus variegatus. Classification (NCBI taxonomy): domain Eukaryota; kingdom Metazoa; phylum Chordata; class Mammalia; order Dermoptera; family Cynocephalidae; genus Galeopterus; species Galeopterus variegatus. The sequence continues at coordinate 22,091 of NW_007730570.1, forward strand.
TGGGAGAAATCATGATGAGAGAAAGAAAAAACTGCTCAGAGTTTCAGGCCACTGCTGCTTTAAGACTGAAAATGCTGAGCACATGGAGCAGGATCCATCAGAAGCTGCAGCTGTGCCCTTCAGATGGAGTTAGTCGGAGACAGCAGGGGAAAAGAGGGCCTTGGTGGCCCCCCCAGGACAGCAAGACCACTAATAGGGCTCCCGTGGACCCACTCAGGAGCGAGGAGCCAGAACAGCTGAAAAAAGGGAGCCATTCAGATGCTGCTGTGTCCTTCCAAGCAAAAGTCTTTCCAGCTGTGAACCTGTAAAAGTCAAAACCAAATTTATCTACTGCCAAGAACAATGGTCGAACGGACATTGGGTACACGTTCCCATTCCAAAAGGGAGGAAGAGGCCAGAAGAAAGGAAAAACAGGCCCCAAACAAGTCCAAAACCCAGCAGGGCAGACATTATGTCTTAAAGCTCCAAAATAATGTTCTTTGACTCAAAGTCCAGCATCCTGGGCACAATTGGGCATCTGAGCCCCCAAAGCATCAGGCAGCCTCATTCCCACGGCTCCGCCAGATGCAGCCCAGTGGGCTATGCTGGTGCCTGCAACTTTTCCAGGCTGGTGTTCCGCTCTGGTAGCTCCATAAGTCTGGGGTCTCCGTGGTGGTCCTGCTGCCTTGGCTCTACTAGACATTTTCCTGGTGGGGGCTCCTTGTGGGGCTCCAACCCCACTTTCCTGCTCTGCATTGCTCTAATAGATGGCCTCAGCAGTGGCTCTGCCCCTGCAGCAGGTCTTTGCCTGGGCCCGAGGCTTTTCCATACATCCTCTGGAATCTGGGTGGAGGCTGCCACACCTCCACTGCTCCCATGTCCTGCAGACTTAACACAACCTGGGTGGCACTGAGGTTTTTGGCCTCTACTCTTCAGGGCTGCTGGACGAACCACACTTGGGGCTGCTCCAGCCAAACCGAGGGCAGCTGCACCCCAGGTCTGCCCTCCAGGATAACTCAGTCCTTCTAAGCCTCAGGGCCTGTGATGGGTGGGACACCCTCCCAGACGTCTCAAATGCCTTTAGGGCATTTTTTCCATCGTCCTGGTTCTTAGTATCTGGCTGCCTCACCACCAAGATAATGTCTTTAGCAAACAGTTTATCAGCTTCACCCTTG
>NW_007730570.1:23900-25279 GCF_000696425.1 Galeopterus variegatus
CATCCACATTTTCAGGTATCTGTTTAGCAACATCCCACTCCTTGATACCAATTTTCTGTTTTAGTCCGTTTTGTGTTGCTTTAACAGAATACCTGAAACTGGGTAATTTATAAAGGAAGGAGGCGTATTTGGCTTATGAATCTGGGACAGCTGCATCTGGCACAGGTCTCAGGCTGCTTCTACTCATGGTGGAAAAACAGCAGGCAGCTGGCGGGTACAAGCAAATCACATGGCAAGAGGAAGTAAGAGAGAGGAAGCAAGCAAGAGAGAGAGAGAATGTGCCAGGCTCTTTTAAAGCAATGAACTCTCACAGGAACTAATAGAGCGAGAACTCACTCATTAATCCCTCCACCCCCAGGGAGAGCATTAATCCGTTCATGAGGGATCCACCCCCATGACTCAATCAGTTTCCAACACTGCCACATTGGAGATCAAATTTCCACATGAGTTCTGGAGGGGACAACACATCCAAACTCCATCAGATAGCTCAGAAGTATCTGTTTTGATACCTTCCACATTTGTATAACTAGCTGAGCTATTTAAATAAACTTTATACAGTTCTGTAACTGGGTCTTAGTATATTGACCAGCCTTACCATCAGCAGATCTTGTCATTTTAATACAGAGAGTAATGTTTATATATATATATATATATGTAAGTCTAATTATCAAAAGAAATCTTTCATCAAAAAATACTTAAAAGCAAAAACCCCAACTTACTTTGTTATCAATGGTTTGATGTGGCCTTCTGTGTTTTCATTTTCATTATGAAAATATGAGAATGCATGATCTCAAAAGTAGTCTATGAATGAAATTTCAGATTTTCAGTGAAGAATGTAGATTATGGTAACATATAGTTTGGGGTTCAGATACTGTATTTGCTCTTCACTAGTATGTGAACTCTTTACCTGTATAATGAGAATAATAATAATACTTACCTGCTATAGTTATGATGAAAAATAAATTAGAAAACATATTGAAAATGTTTTGCACAATGTCTAAGACACAGTTAATACTCAACAAACATTTGCAATTAAAAATACTACCAGTAGTAGTGATAATAGTAGTAGTGACGGTAGTGTTGGTAGCAGCAGTAATAGAAGTGGTAATAACGTTTCTAGTAGTAGTATTAGCAGCATTATGAGAATTCCTTCACAGTTAGAAGCTCACGACCATAAACTAGGGAATTCTTTACAAAGTAATGTTTTTCTCTTTAGTTCTAGAATTTTAAATATTGAAAAGTTTGTCTTATTAAAACTTCAGCTTTCTTCAATTAATGCTAACCATTGAACTCTGATAACTTAAATTTCACACGAATATAATATTTTAGATGACAGAAAAACAACCTACATGAAATCCAACCAAAATGAATTTTATTTG
>NW_007730570.1:26672-28025 GCF_000696425.1 Galeopterus variegatus
TTTTAAAAAGAAATATTGACGGGCCCCTCTTATCATATTTTGGGTTTTAACTTGACAACAAGTACACATTACATTTTCACTCTTAGGGAGATAAGTAACATGTTGCACTTTAGGCAAAATTGCAGCAATAGCCTTTCCCCTTATATTCCCTTCCCACATTTATCAAATGTTTTCCTGATTCTCTCTTCTGTGAAACTGTCTTCAAACACTTTACCACCTAACTTCAATGCAGACTATATTAGCAAAACTAATTACATGCTGCTAAATTGCTTCTATCTTATTCAGTATCTAAGTAGAAATTCTACTTTCTACTCAATGTTCCCTAATTCCCAGATTCTCTACCTCCTCTTCCCCCTTTCTGCATGAAATGTGCAACTCCAAATTATTCTCCATATTTCCTCAGGGAAGTCTTCATCTTCCTCCCAGGGAAGAACTNCCTGAGTACAATTTTGTTACCTATCCATTGCTTTGTTATATGTATGTATGTATATATATATGTATATATATATGTGTGTGTGTGTGTGTATATATATATATATGTAACTACTGAAGTTGGAAAATGAGGTTTGGATTACATATTGAGGCTTCAAATCTGTACCTATTTATTCTGATATCAATGAGTCCCTCTCTTATTTAAAATTATTTTTGAAGCCCCCTCCTTCCTAATTTTTGTGATATTTAAAAATGCCAAACATAATGCTATCATTTCATGAGTAAACATCTGTATTGCAAATATTCCTAAAACTTTCATCATATTAGATCATCTGTTGAATCACAAAGTATGTTCCAATTTCAAAATATCAATTCCAAGCTTGTTTAATTCTTCAACACCTTCCAGCAACTTAAAACAATTCTATATGCCTAATCTTTTGATGAATGGCAGAANTGCTAAATTGCTTCTATCTTATTCAGTATCTAAGTAGAAATTCTACTTTCTACTCAATGTTTCCTAATTCCCAGATTCTCTACCTCCTCTTCCCCCTTTCTGCATGAAATGTGCGACTCCAAATTATTCTCCATATTTCCTCAGGGAAGTCTTCATCTTCCTCCCAGGGAAGAACTGTTGTAACTAGTATTGGTTCCTATGGAGCCCTACATGCTTTCATCAAAGAATATAAGTGTTTCGCTTTACTCCTAAATTCTAAGATGTAAGAGGAGGTTCTTGGTCAGTTTTTCTCATATTTTCCTGTATTTAAATTACAGAGAGTTAATAACTCATACCCCATAGTAACCACATTTATAAAGTGAATGAATAAATAACACAAATTCTTTTTTTCTTTTTTTCCTTTTTGTATTTTTTTCGTGTCCGGCAACGGATCGCAACCCTCAGTGTCGCGCCCGTACCGGACCGGG
>NW_007730570.1:28738-33220 GCF_000696425.1 Galeopterus variegatus
GAACCGGTCTGTATGTGGGATCCGAACCCTCGGCGGGAGTGCCGCCGCTCTCCCAAGCGGCACACTGTAGCAGTGCGCCACCGGGCCGGCCCAGGACTTTATTTTTAATCATTCAAACATTAATGTGCTTTTTTCATTTAGCAAAACTTTATATTTGTTTTGGCAATTGATTAACTCAAGATTTATTATATATCTAAACAGAAAATGAAATGTAATAATTCTGCTTTTATATTTTACATATATTTAAACTTTTTAAAGCTATCTGTCATGTGTGCTATAGAATGAAGGTAGAACCTGTTTCTTTTTTAAAATTTCAAAGCAAAACTAATTTTAGTGGGTTTTTATCTTTCACTAAGATAAGATAGATATATCTGTGATGATTGTCACAGGATTCCGTAATATTTTCTCAACTTAAAGCTGTGAAAGATTATTTAGCATAGTAATATTTAGCATAGTAAGTGTAATGAACTGAATTGTGTTCCCCAGCATTTCTATGTTGAAGCTTTGACCCCCAAAGTGATTGTATTTGAAGATAGGGCCTTTAGAGAGGTAAATAAGTCTAAATAAGTTCATAAGTGGGTTCCTAATCCAATAGGACTGGTGTCCGTGGAAGAAGAGGAAGAGACACCAAAGATATCTCGCACTCCTCTCTCTGCACTAGCAGGCGGTGCAGCAAGAAGGTGGTCATCTGTAAGCCAGCAAGAAAGATCTACCAGAAACTGAAGTTTTCAGCACCTTGATCTTGTACTTCTGTCTTCCAGAACTATGAGAAAATAAGTAGAATCATGAGCTGCACAATGACAGTTTGGTCAACAATGAACTGCGTATACAATGCTGGTTGCATAAGATTATAATGGAGCCGAAAAATTTCTGTCACCTAGTAACGTGTGAGAAAATAAGTAGAATCATGAGCTGCACAATGACAGTTTGGTCAACAATGAACTGCATATACAATGCTGGTTGCATAAGATTATAATGGAGCCGAAAAATTTCTGTCACCTAGTAACGTCAGAGTCATTGCAATGTCATGGTGCTGTTAATTTATCTTTTTAACAATTTTGTGCAGCCTAAGTGTATGGTGTGTATGAAGTCTACAGTTGTCCTTAGTAATGTCCTAGGACTTCACGTTCACTCATCACTCACTTATTGACGCATCAGGAACAACTTTTAGTCCTACAGGCATCATGGTAGGATTGTTCTATACAGGTGTACCATTTTTAATCTTTTATCCCATATTTTTACTATATATTTTGTATGTTTAGATATGTCTAGATACACAGATACTTCCTGTTGTGTTACAGTTGCCTGCACAGTGACATGCTGTGCAGTTTTGCAGCCTAGGAGCTATAGGCTATACCATGTAGCTTAAGCGTGCAGCAGGCTATACCGTGTAGGTTTATGTAAGTATACTCTATGATGTTCACACAATGACAAAATTACCTAACAATGTGTTCCTCAAAATGCATCCCTATCATTAAGTGATGTGTGACTATATCTGTTATTTAAGCCACACTCAGTCTATGAGAAGTTGTAATGGCAGTCCTAGCCGACTAATACAGTAAGTCACTTGTGGTAGTGGGTATGCTGCCAGTATGAATCTGGTCCTCACATCATGGACACGAGGGGTGACAATCAGCTTTGTATCTCATGAATATTCAAAGTAAAAAATAAATAAGTTATCTTAAATATTTGATTAGAGATGTAAAATGGCAATACTTTTTGGATGGATGAATATTAAGTATTGACTTCTTCAATTTTTTTCAAAATATATCCAATTTACATATACATGTATCTGTTCTTTCCATTTCACGAGTAATATTCCTCCTAAAAATGATCATACTCTTCTGGTAAGTGCTGAGAATTGAAAATACTGTATTTTCATTTAAGTTTTACTGATCTATACTACATAAGAAATATTAATATGTTGAAGAGTTTTTTATCATGTATTACAGTTAAAATAATATGATTTTAAATACACTTATGCAGGAACAACTAATAACTAATAATTAAAAGAAATCACATGCAACTCTTGAAACAGTTTCTTAATTGCAACTCATTAAACTAAATTGCTGCATATTATCTCTATTATAATACCCAAAATAGAATTTGTAATGGTCTTTCTGTCACTCTTCCATGCATTTTATATCTGATATTAAAGAAACTTTTATAATGAGGTAGACTTTATGTTATAAATTATACTGTATAAATTGTTTTTAAATCTCAGAAATTATTTAAAGAAAAATAATTAAATTTTCAATCAATATTAATAACTTACTCAAGGTTATAAGAGACAAACTAGATGAATATAGTTTCTATTTTTTGCATAGGCTCTTTTAAATCAACTCCTATATTTGTAATAGTTCATAATTTGGTGTTTTAATATGTTATATGACTGAGAAAAAATTCATTCTACTAAAAAATTAGAAAATAAAAATGCCATCCTAAAAAAGAGCATATCTCTTATTATAAATAAATTCTCAGCCATTTACACGGAATTCACAAATCTTATGATATAATTCTATTTTGTGAGTTTGCTAGACTACTCTAAGTCTAGGAAGCATATATTGAATTTACTATTTATTCTAAATACCAACAAAATTATGCAATGACCATGGTAATTATAGATTCACATTTACATGTAGAAGCCATTATCTCTTATGGAGTTTTTATGTGTTCTATGACCATGGAAAGCCAATGCTGACTATTGGGAAAATAACTAAGTAATAGAAACAAAACAAAAAGGTTCCATAAAACAAAGAAAACAAATTTTGAATAATTTTTCAATTGTCTTGAATAGTTTAATCAAAGCCAAAGCCTGCCTTTATACATATATATATAAAGTCAGGCTTTGCCCACATTTTCTCTCTGCTTACAAAAGTGCCTTCAAAGTAAAGATCATATTTTATAGTTTGTAGTCTTTATATATATATATATATATATATATATATAAAGTCAGGCTTTTCCCACATTTTCTCTCTGCTTACAAAAGTGCCTTCAAAGTAAAGATCATATTTTATAGTTTGTTTGTGGTTGGGTGTTCTATAAAGATGTTTTATTGAAAATCTTAATTAAAATCATCATTAATGTCGACATTAATATTTTAAAAAATTCAGCTGTAGGTTACTTCGATATCACCATTTGCTGTGGTTTGAATATTCTCCCAAGTTCATGTTGAAACTTAACCTCAAATATGGTAGGGACTTTAAGAGGTGACTCAATCATGAGCACAGTCCCCTCATAAATGGATCAATCCATTCTTGGAGTAAAGGGTTGATGGTTTAGTGAGTTGTCATGGATGTGGTTCTAATGGCTTTATAAGGAGAGGAAGTGAGAAGATGAGCTCGCGAGAGCTCTTGCCATTCTCACCATGTAATTGCCTGCATCTGCAGGGGACCTTGTAGAGAGTTCCCACACAGAAGGTGACCCTCACCAGATGTGCCCTTGGACCACGGACTTCCCAGCCTACAAAACTGTAAGAAATAAAATTATTTTCTTTATACGTTACCCAGTTTCTGGCATTCTGTTATAAGCAACAAAAAAATGGACTAATACATTCTTTAACATTTTTTCCCTTTCAATTTCTTCTTCCACTTCCCCCCACCCCTCAAATAAGATTAATTGAATAGGACCTTTTTCACTTACAGCCCTTGCCACCTCCACACATATTTAATCAAAGCTAATCTTTATGACAGAGGATAGATTATGAAGACATGTTCCTTTGTCTATCAACTGTACAGTCTGGGTTTTTGGTGCGCATATTCGTGTATGTGCATGCTTCCAAAACCCACGTAGATACCTGCCATAGATTGGCTGCTTCCCAACCTCACTGAAGCTTAAATCCCCACAGTAATTGTTGAGGGTGGGAAATCCTATTATGCTAGTTGAAAAGTGGGACCTTGAAGAGGTGATTAGATTGTAGAGCCGTACTGTAGTGAATGGATTAATAATAGTGGTCAGAGTCATGGTACTGAGGGCTTTAACAGGAGAGTGTTTGAGAGTCTCTCCCTCTCTGTTCCACCATTTTCTGCCATGTGAGACCCCTGCATTTCTGTAAAGCCACCACCAAAGAAGACCCTCACCAGAGGTGTTCTCTGGGCTTTGGACTTTCCAGCCTCTGAAACTGTAAGCAACATTTTTTTTCTTATAAATTACCCAGTTCCAGGTTTAAAGGTATTAAATTACCCAGTTCCAGGTATTCTTATAAGCAACAGAAATGGGCTGATAGGATACCTTTCTTTTAAAAAACAAACCAATAAAAACAAAGAAACTCTTTTGTAGTCCTACTTGCCAATTTAACAAAATCCTTTCTTTACTTCTCATTTCCTGTTCAGTCTGCTACAGTGTCCTCCACCCACCATCCATATACAATTACTATAGACAAACTCACCAAGTGGAAAATCCTGTCTTTTATCTCGTTAGGGTTCTCTGTAGCATTTGATATGGTCAGTCATTTTCTCCTCGTTGGAAGACAGAACTTCTAGT
>NW_007730570.1:33825-36932 GCF_000696425.1 Galeopterus variegatus
TTCTCTGTAGCATTTGATATGGTCAGTCATTTTCTCCTCGTTGGAAGACAGAACTTCTAGTATTGCATGATTCCATTCTCTTACCACTCTAGCCTAGTTTACTCTGTTACTCTTAGTCTCCTTTTATTTTTTTTTATTTTTTATTACCTTCTCTGTCTTGACTTTAATAATGTTATTCTTTAGAGATCTACCTTTAGCTTTCTTGGATTAACACTTTCTCTGAGAGAATTCAACTACTCCCAACCCATGGTTCTGGCTTCTGTTACTGCTGGTGTCCTATTGTTACCCTTGACTGAACCGTTTTCATCACCCTCCAGCACTGCTCAAATATTATTACATTCCTCACTCATCTTCCATAGTCCATATTGACTCCGCCTCAAATTTCTATACACAGTAGCCAAGAACAACTTTTTTTAAAACTGCAAATAGATTGTAACAAAAAATCTGTTTGAAATATTCATACATATTCTCATGATACTAATCATAAAATCCAACAAACCGACTATACACAGTAGCCAAGAACAACTTTTTTTAAAACTGCAAATAGATTGTAACAAAAAATCTGCTTGAAATATTCATACATATTCTCATGATACTAATCATAAAATCCAACAAACCGACTGCCTTGCATTGAATTGTGTCCCCCATGTCCATGGATTAGAAACCAAACCCCCACTGTGACAGTGGTAAGAAGGTGGGAAATCCAATTACGGTAATTGAAAGGTGGGGCCTCAAAGAGGTGATTAGATTGTGAGGCCTGTGCCCTAGTACAGGGATTAAATAGTTGAGGTTCTAAGGGCTTTAAAAGGAGAAGGAGTAAGGAGTTAGTGCTCTCTGCTCCACCGTTCTCATCATGTGACACCCTGCATTGTTGTAGAGACACCTCACCACATGTATTCCCCAGACTTTTGGACTTTGCAGCCTCTGAAACTATAAGCAATAGATTTTGTTTTTTTTACAAATTACCCAGCTCCAAGTATTTTGTTATAAGCCACAGAAACAAACTAATACACTGACCGTGGCCCTTGTGTGCTATTGCTGATGATATAGTGCTCTACTCTTCTTCAGGATTAAGTTTCTATTCCCTCATCTGTTGGGAGCACTGGCTCCTAAGGCTCACAGCTTAGTCCCTCATCAGTAATTGCCTTTAGTCATCAGCCAAAGTGAGCCAGTCACCCAAGTTTATGGCCCGCCCTAGGGAAAGCCCACATTCAATCTCAGATATGTGAGGGCCTAGCCTTTATGCCTTCACCTCAAGCCTGGCCATTACAGCTCCTGAGCTCCTCAGAGAACCTCTTAACTCTATTGCAGTGCAATTCCTCACCCTGCACAATTCTACTCACTTGACTGTCTTATAAGTGCTGTACCTTAGAACAACTCCCCAATTGACTTCCTGAATTCTGATCACTATTCCCTGGGAAACTTAACTAAGGTACATGTTCTGAGGTCACATATCACATGAAATTATGCCTATCTTACTACTTTTCTCTTTCTTCCTTCTTTCCTTCTCAAGAATATTTCAATTTGCACTTAGGTCTTACTGGAAGAAGCTTCCCTCCATCTTCATCACTTAGGTCTCAGCCACCTCTACAGAGACAGACGTCATCTATCACATGGAATATTTTCATTTTTTCTAAATGCATATCTCACTATCTGAACTTACCTTGTTTGTATCTTTGTATACTGCTAGTTTCGCTTCTAAACAGAATAAAATCTACCAGAGAGAAAGGGATTTATCTCCCTTATTCACCTGTGAATTTATCATAGGTCAAGCATATGATAGGCATTTAATAACTATATATTGAAGAAATAAATGAATAAATATTGAAACCACCAAATCACTCCAAAATTCTAGGTTCACATTTTCAAACATCTAGAAGCTTCAAATAAGTTTCAAATGTATTATGTACAAAACTGAGCTAGTGATTTAATTCCAATGCTCCCAATTAAAAATCTTAATTTCTTTGGTTACTGAATTTCCCATCTCAATTCATTTCAGTACTTGATCAATATAAATTGGTCACTAAATGTTATAAATTATTTCACCCTATTACCATTAGATTCTACCCACTTTATTCATATCTGCTGACAAAGTATAAAACCAGGCCTTATTTACCACCTGGACTATTGGAATAGCTGCATAACAATTTTTACTCCTCTCACATATTTTCCCAAATTATGCCAATTATTTCCTACTTAAACTAATTCAGTGATTTATTATTAACAATAAGATGAAACCTATTTAAATAACTTAGTGTGTCATGCATATTAGATCTCTACTTATTTCTGCCCCCATCTCCTGCACTCCCACCCTCAGACCCTCTTCTATAGCCCCAGTAAGTAGCAGGATGTTATCTCTGCATAGGTACCTACTGTTTATTTTCCTTAAAATATGTTTCTCCTCTTCACCTGAAAAAGTCTATGATCTCATTAAAATACTGCTGCTTTTAGAAACACTTCCTGATTTCTCCAGATTTAGAACTTTCTCCATGATCTAATAGAATTTTGCACGTCTATCTTTCAGTAAATTTTAAATTTCCTTTAGTTATTTCTTTGCAAGTCTACCTCCTTCAGAGACTTATAGATATTAATGGATGAAGTGTGTCTTATTCATCCTTGTTTTACTAGTGCCCAGTACTGTGTTTGGCATTTATATTGCCCTCATAAAACACTAAGAGAATAAATAAATATATGATGAATGAGAAGTGTGTCAGAGTCATAGGCAGGAAAGTGAGAGAAAAATTTGATAAGATACACTTTATTCTCAGGAGATTGTAAAAACAACATTGGGAGAATACAAAAAGTGATTTGTGATCAAATAAAAAATAATGTAGTTATATGGGCTGGAGAGAGGGTCAGAAGGTTAGTAGTGTTTGATTTAAACTTCAATAAGTATGTACCAAGTATATAGGAATGAGATTTAAAGTTTTATTTGTAATTGACAGTAAAGTCAGCATTCCTGGAAAACTTCCACAATACAAAAAAATTGGATATTTCAAATTAATAAAAATAAAATGTTGGAATAATAAGTACTAGGAATATACATTGTGATACTAAAAGTCATTTGTTTTTGCATGATTGTTCATTTGTAGAAAGCCATGATATTC
>NW_007730570.1:37922-40351 GCF_000696425.1 Galeopterus variegatus
AATAAAATGTAAAGAAATAGCAATCATTTTACTCTTTATATGCTCCTGAAGAGCATAAATACAATTAAAAGTAAACTATATATGTGTGTATGCATATATGTGTGTTTAAAAGGATGAATTAATGTATAAACAATTCTCAAAATCATGAAATGGAAATTTTAGTTTAAGTGGTTGATATAAAATGTATAGAATATCAGAGTCAGAAATTAATGGTTTCAAATACCCTGCTTCTGTNAGGAGAAGCCCACCTTTAAAAATACAGGCCTGCTGGATTGCAATTTTATCATTTATTTCAAGCAGTACAAAGTGAATATTTTGACCAAGAGAGTCCATCTAAAGCCATTATCTTAATTATAGTCACTGAAAATAAATACAACTCTTGAACTCACTGGTTTACACATAAATTACGTACTTTGGACTTAGTAATGTCTAAATAAAGTAGTAACTGTAGATAAACAGCTTCAACAATCTTAGATGTTCTGGAATTTTACTTTTTAGCAACTGTACTGAAGAGTGATACAGTAGAATACATATGATTTGAGGCCAAAAATTAATTATGGAGAAGGCCCTATATCGTGTCAATAAAAACAAATATTTGATAAATGAAAGGAAGTAATTTCTCAGAAAATTTGGTCGTAAAACACCTGAAAATAAAGGATTTAGTATTTTTCATTTTTAAGTTATAATGATACAGTTATAATCCTTCCTTGTGCCTTAAAGGAACTGCTGCTAACATATTATTGCAAGTTTTTTGAAATATAACTACTATGAAGATCCTGGTTGCAAGAAGGACAATGTTATAGAGGACAACATATTTGAAAATAAGCAGTAACAGAAAGAAGGCAGAACATGGTAAATATGTAAAAATGGACTGAAAAGCTCAAGAAGTTACAATTTTCAGAAGGGGAAAAAATTAGGAAAGCAGAAACAAATGAAAAAACATGTCAAAATTATACATTATTTAAATTATACTTATATGTAAAATGGATTAAAACATTCAGGAGGTTATTTCCTTTTTATTGCTTATATACCTGATTTTATTCTTTTTAAGGCATATCCATAAAAATAGCATTTGTTTCTGTCCTAAGTTCCAAAAAGACTTAGGCTTGCTTTGTCAGAGCCCGTGAGGAAGGCAAGTATGACCTGAAAGGAAGGAAAGTGATGCAATTTTCTGTGGTTTATAATGGAGTTCAATGCCACCCACCAAATTGGAAATCTGGACAACCAGGTCTGGGAATGTTGACCTCTACACCCACCTCCACCATCCGAGGAAGAGAATTGAAAATAAAAGAAGCAGTCAAACTACAAAAAGCAATTTAAGACATCAGATTCTAGCTTTAACCTAATAATTGAGAAGTTAGGGTTTATAGGAATGTTCCTATTATATACATGCATGGCTTTAATTTTAAGCTGAAGGATTTTCCACTAATCACAAACCTAAAAGGAAAAAAAATTCAATGCAGTAAAATACAATAGGCTATAAATTCCCATACACATTTGTAAATTTTATATGAACTGTTTCTTTTATTTTCAGTCATTTAATCTTGTTTAAGTCTAAGTATTATTTTAAGCCAAAGTTTGAAATCCTAAGAACTTTTGGTTGCAAATTATCTCTCTTTGTTGTTGGTATTAGCTCAAATAATTCAGAGTCCACTTATATTCAACATCCCATTCAGTGTTGTCTTTGCCAGTTTTTTAAAATTCCCCATCAATGTATAGCAGGATATAGGGCTGAGTGACAAATAACCCAAGTAGAATAAAACATACATTTCCTGATGTAAACATATTAAAATAGTATGCATGTGAGCATCTCTTTTAAAGTTAGGTTTGTCATATAAAATGTAGCAATTTGCTAGATGGAAAGCCAGTAAAAGAAGAAAAATAAAAAGTGTTATTAGATACAATTAGTACATAATAGTTGTATTATCCGGTTTGTGTTGCTATAACAGAATACCTGAGACTGGGTAGTATATAAAGAACAGAGGTTTATTTGGCTCACAATTCTGGGACAGGTGCATCTGGTGTGGACCTCAGGCTGCTTCTCCTAATGGCAGAAAGCGGCAGGCAACCAGCAACCAGTATGTACAAACAGATCACATGGCAAGAGGAAGAAAGACAGAGAGAGGAGGTGCCAGCACCTTTTAAACAAACAGCTCTTGCCGGAATAGAGCGAGAACTCACTCACTACCTCCATCCCCCAGGAAGAGCATTAATCCATTCGTGAGAGATCTGCCCCATGACTCAAACAGCTCCCAACACTGTCACACTGAGGATCACATTTCCACATGAGTTCTGGGAGGACAATACATCCAAACTCCATCAATAGTAAACTAGGGCAGATAATTCCACCCCAATTTTTTTACATGGTATCTGAGATATTTACACTTTAACTACAGTACATGTTACTCAACGGTGTGTGTCTGACCAGA
>NW_007730570.1:41192-48730 GCF_000696425.1 Galeopterus variegatus
AATACAATTTCAACTCTAAAAGGAGGGGATATCTTATAAAATATCTTCAATAGAAGTAATTTGTATCCGCAGGTTAGGACTGTGACATCCTTGGCTGTGCTAGATGGAATGACTTGACTTTTACTTTTTGTCTGTGTCTATACTTTGATTATCATTAAATGAACTGGAAAATGAATTTTCTTCTACAATAAAACTCACCGGCTTTTATGTCAGCCTTTTAACAAAATTTACTCTTTAATAGATAGATATGCAGTAAGAAAAATAAGGCAAAATAAAACTTCTCATTACATAGCTTTAGGCCTTAGACTGAAAAACTGGAGGTTTGGATTCAGACCCAATGCCTAAAACATCTAAGAAGTTTTATAATAATGTAATAGTATGCACCTGGCCAAACCCAAAAATAACTTCAGAAAAACATGGGAATTCTCATGGTAACAACACAGTGTGTGGTGTCGGTTCCCCCATCCCTCGTGTTCAGTGCCTTCAGTTCACTAGACAGACATGCGAGAGTGAGTGATCATCTCTGGCAGTAGTCAGCACAACTGCTGTAGTTGTCACTCGATTCCTGTAATTCAAACATTGTCAGATTCTGCTTTTTGCTAAACACAGGTTTCTTGTCTCCAAATCACACTTGCTTTTATGTTATGCTGCTGTTGCCTACTCTTCTATGTTTATTTCTGTAACTTTTTGCTTCTACCTCTTGCAGCCATTGTCTCTTGCACAACCACATTATGCATTTGCAGCATATATCAGGCTTTTGTGGGAATTGAGAAAAAGGTTTCCTCTCTGCTGTGACCACTCTGCAGCAACAGAATGGATCCTATCCAAATTTGGTTTGGATATTGAGACTGATGTCATCAAATGTGCACCAAGAAGACATGGACATATTTAGTAGAGCTCATATAATGAAGCTTTCTGGGAAGAGTATGATGGCTTCCAAGCAGGATTGAAAAATGGCTGAGAGAGCCAGAAAAAGAGACTGATGTGGGAGCTTTATGGTGGTTAGTGTGTGGGGTTGGAGTGAAGGTTCCCTGTTGGCAGAGACTCATGGGGATTGACATTTCCACTGATGCCAAAAGAGGAACAACTAGAATTTGTTACTGGCTTGCCTAGATGTGGGCAAGAGGGCCAATGGGACAGGTGTGGTTGAAAGCTGTCATCAGTACAACATTGCTCTTTATTACACTCTGTGAAGGAATAACTTTGAAAAGCAAAAAATGCCCCTTCTGGGCAGGACAATTATAAGTAGGTGTTCCTTCCACCAGGACTATGCAGCCTCCCAGGATGTGTTCCTTGAGTAGTAGTACTGATTGGATTTTACTACCTAATTCCACTACTTTTATCAGTGACTTTGTGCAGGGCACAGCCTGCACAATCGTATATGGAGTGCATAGATAGAATGCTGAAATTATATGCCTTTCAAGGAGAGGAAAGATAAGGGCCACCTGGATGATTTGAGTGTTGAGAGAATTCTGTGAGAATCAGTATCAACATATTAAACAAATTGTATAGTTAGCCAGGCAATAAATAATTCTTCACTTTATTGCATATTAATAACAAGGAATTCATATGTTGTTGCAAGGAGTGTGCTGGAATATAGGTTTAGGAATACCTGCACAAATGTTGTTATGAGTATTACCACAAATATTCCAGGCATGGGCACTTCCTCATAAATCTAAGATATGTGTCTCAAGTTGACTCTATTAGAATAACCGGTACTGTGGTTTGTCTTGAATAGTCAGAAGCTTCTAACCTTTCAGATGTCAGTTACAAAGCTATACACTTACAATAAGCATCAAAGGAGAGAAATTTGTAACTGCAATGGGAAGAAACCAGGTAAATCATTAGAACATTGGTTAGATTGCTTTGAAGATGAGGCATCAGAGAGAGTAGTGCCCATTAAGAATAAACGGCAATATTTGGGGCATCTTACCACTAATTCCCTCCTGCGATTCATCACACACTATTAAGGCCCTTCAAAAATGACCATTAGATATCTTAAAGTTGATTTAGTGAGTCCTAACTACTGGGGAAAAAAAAAAAAAAAGGTTTTTTCCTCTTTCAGAAAGATGTCCTTGTGACAAATAAACTTATGTAAAACAGCATGAATGAGGCATTGGCTACTAGCTGGGCTCTTAATGCTCTACATTGGGCATAAAATGCTAATGAAGGCACTAATCTGGAAAATAAACTCATGAAAAAATCTAGATATCCTGGAGCATTTCCCCCATGTTTTCTTCTAGAAGTTTTATAAAAGTTTTATAGTTTCAGGTCTTATGTTTAAGTCTTTAATACATTTTGCTTTGATTTTTGTATATGATGAAAGATATGGGTCTAGTTTCAATCTTCTACACATGGGTATTTGGTTTTCCCAGCACTACTTATTGAAGAGGCTGTCCTTCCCCCAGTGTATGTTTTTAGAGCCTTTATCAAGGATCAGTTGGCTGTAAGTATGTGGATTTACTTTTGGGCTCTCTATTCTGTTCCACTCATCCAGATGTCTTTTTGTGCCAGTACCATGCTCTTTTGGTTACTACAATTTTGTAGTATAATTTGCAGTCAAGTAGTACAATGTTTCCTACTTTACTCTTTTTGCTCAGGATTGCTTTGTCTATTCAAGGTCTTTTGCTCTTCCATATGAATGTGAGGATTGCTTTTTCTATTTATGTGAAGAATGTCTTTGGTAATTTGATAGGGATTGCACTGAATCTGTAGATTGTTTTGGGTAGTGTGGACATTTAAATAATTTTATATTTGAGATCTCTACAGCACAAGCAACAAAAGTAAAAATAAACAAACGGGATCACATCAAACTAAAAGCCTTCTGCACAGAAAAGGAAACAATCAACAGAGCAAAACCACAATCTACCAAATGGGAGAAAAACTTGCAAACTATATATCTGAAAGGGGCTAATTTTCTGGAACTCGCCACTGAAGATTTGAAGTCTGCCTTAAGGGAAAATGTTTCAATTGCTAATTAAATGGATTTACTTGGTTTAGGTATCTTCAGATTTCCTATTACTCCTTGAGTCAAATTTAGAAATATATACTCTTTTGGAATTTTCCCATTTATCTAGGTTTTCTAATTTGTCACAAATTTGTCCATAATATTCTCTTGTAATCTTTTAAATCTCTATAGTCATTAAATATGCTTGCTTTCCCTCTCTTTATTTCAGTAATTTGTGCCTTTTATGTTTTTCAAAATTCAGTCTAGCTGAAGATTTGTCAATCTTTTTGTTTCAAAGAATAAAATTTTGGTTTCATTATTTTTTTCCTATTATTCTTTCTGTTTTATATTTCATTGATTTCCTGCTCTGATCTTTATTATTTTATTCTTTCTAGTTACTTGGATTTAATTCATATTCTGTTTCCTAGTTTCTTAAGATGAAAGCTTAGATTATTGATTTAAGACTTTCTTCTGTCCTAATATAAGTTTTTGAAGCTCTTAATTTTTTTTCTAAAGCTCTGCTTTAGCTGCAACTCATAAATTTCAACATATTGTGTTTGTTTTCACTCAGTTCAAAATATTTTTAAAATTTTTATTGTGATATATATATATATATATCTTTTTAAAAAATTTACCTGTAGGTTATGTAGATATTTGCTGGTTACTGCTTGCAAAGTATTTTGACATTTTCTGAATTTTTTGTTGTTGTTGATTCCTAATTTAATTTTATTGTGGCTAAAGAAGATACTTCGAAACATTTATTCATTTTAAATGTATTTATAATTGTTTTATGGGCTATCCTGTGATCTTTCCTGAAGAGTGTGTGTTATTGGGGAAAAAAAGTGATATTTGTTGTTGTTGTTGTTGTTGGGTACCATGCTCTATTAACAAGTCAGTTAAGTGAAGTAGTTTGATAGTGTTTTCTTAATTTTCTCTATCATTTCAGATTTTCTAACTAACTGTTAAATTAATTATTGAGCTTAGAGTAAAGAAATACACAGCTGTAATTGCTAAATTATCTATTTATGCTTTCAATTCTGTTAGTTTTTGCTTTATGTATTTTGGAAATTGTTATCATATATTGGCAATTTTTATATTTTCTTGTTGTATTGACGTTTTAATCATTATAAAATTCCATATTTTCTTTATCAATATTATTATTTTAAAGCTTATATTTTCAAATATAAATATTGCCAGCCCAACTGTTTTTATCATCTGAAAAATGTATAACAAATGCATAAATTTGTATTCATATATATATATATATATGTAATCTCAATTTCTATCCTTTTCCTATGGTAGATTCCATGGAGCAGTGACATGAAAGATAAAATTTTCTTGGTTTCAGTATGGTTCTAGTTGTCATATAAATTTTTCTATCTTACAGCTAGAGAAGTGACACAAACAAGGCAGTCATTGGCAAATTTACACTAGGAGGCTATGGAAATACATGATGATTTTGTGCTTAGAATGATTCCCAGACAAAGGTAAAGCAGCTATGTATGCCTTACATATAGATAGATAGACAGATAGACAGGGATAGATTGATACAGAAAGATATCTCCAATTTAAATAAAAATAAAGAAAAATTAAATCATTTACAGCTCTGTTTTCATATTTTTTCTTTCACAAATTAATAATTTCATATGTCCTCAAATCTTTGTAATATAGAAATAGTTTGAATTTGAAAGTAATCTGAAACATTTTAAAATTAATTGTTGATTTTTAAGTGAGGAAGAGACAATTTTTTCTTCATATTACCATAAAGAATATTTACAAACAATATACATAAAAAATATCTCTATCCATATTGTATAACCCTCTTCAGATTGTGTTCTGCAACAACATAGTATTTTTATTGGTGAATTCTTGGTCAATTTCTACAAAACATACATATGTACATACATTTTATTTTCATGTTAATGAAAATAAAGTAAATAAGGGACTTGATAAGAGTGAGTGACAATTAGAGTAAAGTTATCTACTTACATAAGACATCAAAAATATTTTTCTATTGATTAAATTTCTTTACCCAGTACTATCAATTGATGTATTTATTTATTTGTACAGTATTTTTAAATAGTTTCTTAAAACACTAAAGGATATGAAAACCATTGAGAGTGATTGTAACATAAGCTCTTGTGTATGAACTACGTATTCTTTTCTGAGGATTCACAGGTCTAAGCCATCACAAAGATCTTGAAAACAAAGATCTTGGAGGCAGACTAGCAGATGTAGAACCGAGAAGTGGAGTTTGGAAATCTGAATTCAAGTACACACTTCACCACTGGCTACTCATGGAAAACTGAGGAAATAATCTAAATACTATGTCATGCTTTCCGTATCTATATAAAAACATAATAACAAAATATCTATACAAAAACATAATAACAAATTTGACTTGTCTAATAACGGAATTATAAGAATCAAATTGTGTGTGTGTGTGTTTGTGTGTGTTTATATGTTAATGTGTTTGGTCAATTAGGACCTAATAAACACATGTGCTACATGAGGGTACTTCAAAANCTCCAATTTAAATAAAAATAAAGAAAAATTAAATCATTTACAGCTCTGTTTTCATATTTTTTCTTTCACAAATTAATAATTTCATATGTCCTCAAATCTTTGTAATATAGAAATAGTTTGAATTTGAAAGTAATCTGAAACATTTTAAAATTAATTGTTGATTTTTAAGTGAGGAAGAGACAATTTTTTCTTCATATTACCATAAGGAATATTTACAAACAATATACATAAAACATATCTCTATCCATATTATATAACCCTCTTCAGATTGTGTTCTGCAACAACATAATATTTTTATTGGTGAATTCTTGGTCAATTTCTACAAAACATACATATGTACATACATTTTATTTTCATGTTAATGAAAATAAAGTAAATAAGGGACTTGATAAGAGTGAGTGACAATTAAAGTTATCTACTTACATAAGACATCAAAATATTTTTCTATTGATTAAATTTCTTTACCCAGTACTATCAATTAATGTATTTATTTGTACAGTATTTTTAAATAGTTTCTTAAAACACTAAAGGATATGTAAACCATTGAGAGTGATTGTAACATAAGGTCTTGTGCATGAACTACGTATTCTTTACTTAGGATTCACAGGTCTAAGCCATCACAAAGATCTTGAAAACAAAGATCTTGGAGGCAGACTAGCAGATGTAGAACCGAGAAGTGGAGTTTGGAAATCTGAATTCAAGTACACACTTCACCACTGGCTACTCATGGAAAACTGAGGAAATAATCTAAATACTATGTCATGCTTTCCGTATCTATATAAAAACATAATAACAAATTTGACTTGTCTAATAACGGAATTATAAGAATCAAATTGTGTGTGTGTGTGTTTGTGTGTGTTTATATATTAATGTGTTTGGTCAATTAGGACCTAATAAACACATGTGCTACATGAGGGTACTTCAAAAAGTCTGTGGAAAAATAGAATTAAAAGGTAATACCAATTCTTTCATGAACTTTTTGAAGACCCCTTGTATATGTATTACTAATTTTTGTTAAAATAAAACTAGTCTTCATAAACTTCCCTTTGGTTCTTTGAATGTTAAATCTCTGATGCCTCTTACAATAATTCAATGCCAATTAAAGTCAAATTGATGTATAAATCTATATATAGTGCACATATTTAACCAAAATTTAAATTTTAAATAGTAGGAAATAATAGAAGTTAATGAAGTATGAATTTGGGAGCATACAAACTATTCTCTTTTGCCTTTAAATCACAGCATGTCCCAATTTGTCAGAAATAATTTCCAGTCTCTAGATTTTTACACTTTTGTTTTAAACATCTTGCAAACAAACTGCATTTATGAAATAAAAATAAAATATTTTAGCCTTCAGATTTAGCATATATTTTGCACTTCTTATTTAACTAACCTCCTCCCTACCCCCCACCCGTAGCACTTGGAATCCACACCTCCCAAAATAAGGAATTTAGATCAGAAGACATATAATTATGTAATGTGTCATAATTATATTATCTCTCAATGATCTCAAAGCTGTTTTTCAGCACTTAATTAAATCCTGTACAGCAACACTGAAAATGTTGTACAGAGGAAAACAACTTAGTGGAGTGTGAATTCTTCATTATTTGCTGCCTTTCTTGAGGTACATTACTCATCTCAAGACTTTCAGTAAAATAAGAAACTCAGTGTCATGTCAGAAGAAAAGCAGCAGCCCAGTCTTGAGCAAAGACCATAGTCAGCCTCTGTTTTGCTATATTTGCAGGACTATTATCCTAACTGAGAGCTGGTACAATCACAAAACAGAGTACTTTATTTTCAGTCCTAGCAGGTCATAGCAAGATAGCTAACACTCTCATATAAAACATCTGGATGGCCTGAAATCAGCTTTAAGAACTTACATTTCTCTCTCTCTCTCTAGAATATTTCCTGTATCCTGGGTTCTTTTTTCCTTCTTTGTGCCTCCTTTATTTATTTTTTTTCCACTAGGAAAATATACATTTACATGCAGAATTCCTGCATGATCTTCTCTATGAAATTTTATACTTCTTTGCTAAACCTGATAACACTATCCGTATTTTTAAGA
>NW_007730570.1:49010-52082 GCF_000696425.1 Galeopterus variegatus
TTATAGTAGCTCAATAACATCTTGGAATTAACAAACAGCAACGTGGAAAAAATTAATGAAGTTTTTTTTTTCTGGATACGTGGAAAAACTTAATGAAGATTTAGGTAAACCACAAGTCTTTTTTTATCATATGTTATTGTTTTATTTAAAACATTAAAAAAAAATCATGAGTACAACTTGGGAATAATGTTATCCAATAGATGGGACAACACTCTTTGTAATACAATATCTATGTGATGATGGTAATTTCATGTGAAAATCTTCAGTTTTTCTGTCAAATGACAAATACGAAAATAGGCATTCTTAGTTTTTTGAAACTAGAATGTTGTCTTATAGGAAACATAAAAGGATGAGCTATATCTTGTAAGTCTTTAGTCACTTCTATTTAAGACAATCATGGATTTAATATATAGAACTGGAGTTATTATCTTTGATCATCCTTAAAATATATAGTTTAGAAGAAAAGATCATAGATTCTCATATCAAAAAAGGTATTTTTTGAAAAACAAAAAGAAATCTAAATGACAGTGCATACGTATTAAACATAATTTCAAAGATGTGTAAATGAGAGAATATCTAAAAAACTATAAATACAACAGAATGATTTGTTTGTTTGTTATTTGGAAACTACAGTCTGATAATGTGTGTTTGAATCATGTATTTTAGACATATTTCTTCATATGTCTGATCTAGACATGGGTATTTATTGAGGTTACTATGTTTATTCAGAAAAAAATACACTACCTGAATATAAAAATAATTTGTGCCTTACTTATTGGCTTGAATATAAACTTGAAATGTGAACTGAGATTTCTGAATCATATTTAGAGATCTGTAATTTAAAATCTAGAGTTGGTGATAGAAAATATTAAGATTGAATTTACATTAAAAAAATTTCTAATGTATTATTCAATGATTTTAGTATGGTGTTTGGAGTTAGAGATTTTATTCAACATTTTAAAACAAAGCAAAGAAAGAAAGATTATAATTTTAACATATTTTATTTTTCCTCTCCTTACCCCAGACCTCAGCATTCAGATATTTTTATAATCTGTGTTTTTATAATCCACCACTTCTGATTTTCTAGGTAAGCACTAGACTAAAAGTTTATCTCCTCATTTCCTAGCAAAGTTCTATTATAGTAACTAAAAATTAAAATAACAATAGAGCATAATTTTCAGCATTAAATATTTGTAGCATACAAAAAATTTCAGGGTATTCTGAGAGTAGAGCAGTTGTATGTTTTTATTTTTACAATCACATAGCCAAGGAACCAATCATTCTCAGAAAGCCAAATAAATATACAAATATTTGGAGTTTCCTTTCTTACATAACTCAGTTGAATATTATAGGAAAGGTTATTTTAACCAAACAAGAAATTATTATGAATAAAGACCAAAATAACAAACAAAAAAAAAGGCTGAAAGATGAAGCATATAGTAAATAGTGAATGTAACTGAGACTTGCAATATAAATATAGCACACCTACAAGAATAATTATCACCCTTGGAAAATGTAATGTACGTGCTAAATAAGGACTCCATAAAACTAAAACAAAAAAGAAAAAATTAATGATTTAAAAGTGAAAATATTAAATTATCTCAGACACTCATAAGGGTAGTAATGGGCACAAGAATTGAGTGACCCAAAGACATCCAATTAGGAAAGGGTGAGGAGAAGAAAGAGGATAAAACTCATGGTCAAGATATCATTTAAGTGGAGGAAAAGATGGTAGGGGAAAAGGGTTAACATGGGGGCAGAAATAAGTGGTAACTTTTTTGAAATAAAAAAGAACTATGCCTCTAACTATGAGTATGTCACTGGAAGAACAGCATTAACTGAACAGATGCATATAGAATTAATTTTAAATAAACGAGATGACAAATTGGAATAAATAATAAATTCATTAAGCATGAAAAATGAGAAAATGAAATATATAACTAATAGAAACAACAATTAAGATGAGAAGAACATTGTTAAGTACATCAGTCACTCACTAAATATGAATAGGTGGAATTTTTCAGACAGTGATAATATGAAAGTAGCAGTAATTTTAAATTTTAACTTAGATTTTTTTAAAAAATAAAGAAGTTTGGGCCGGCCTGGTGGCGCACTGGAGAGTGCGCCGCTTGGGAGCGTGGTGGCGCTCCCGCCGAGGGTTTGGATCCCATGTGGAGACCGGTTCCTGCTCACTGGCTGAGCGCGGTGCGGGCGCAACACCGAGGGTTGCGATCCCATCGCTGGTCCCCGGTACAGGCACGACACTGAGGGTTGCGATCCCGTTACCGGTCAGTAAAAAAGACAATAAAGGAAAAAATAAATAAAAAAAATAAAAAATAAAGAAGTTTGAAAACAAGGGAAAGAAATATTAAGCAAATTAAAGCAGAGATAAGAAGCAAGCACGAAAGTATGAAAAAGGTTTTTTAAGGTTGAAAAAAGCCACATCTAATAAATGCACACACACACACACACACATACCACACACAGACCCACGTACTTAATGAAGTTTTAGTCTCAGAGAGATTAAATAGTCAATGATATTGACAATTTTCATACTGTTGTTACATACAGACTTCCATCTCATCAACCGAATTTTTGTTATTGTCTTAAAGAACATTTGAAAATCTTGTCAATAGGCAAAACCTGAATAATCTGAATGAAAATGATTATGTTGTAGATCACATTCTTTAAGTTTAATGAGATAAAATTTGAAATAAAATAAAAAGTTGACACAGATATCTTGGCTACAAAGAAGTTAAAAACCATTAAGAATCAGAAGGTTAAATAACATTTTTATAAAAGAGTACATCAAAGGGAAATTATAAACTACTTTGAGTAGTATAAAATACTTACACCAAAATATTTGCTGAAAAAGAAAAAAAAATTGGCATAACATTAAAAGCTTCAATAATTCAAATACAAGCACATACAGCAATAAATAATTTAAGATCAGTAGCAAGAAATTAGGGAATAAATAACCAGTAAATTAAACTAGACTAATAATGAAGTATTAATGTTAATACAAATAAAAGGTTAAATTACTGATCTAGAAAAATAATTAATATATTTTTT
>NW_007730570.1:52800-56136 GCF_000696425.1 Galeopterus variegatus
TTTTTTAATAGAGAAAGGAAGATATATACAGTAGCTTGATTTTTATAAAGATTATCTGTTAATTTGGCTAGGTCACACCACCCGATATTTGGCCAAACATTATTCTAGATGATTCTGAGAAGGTATATTTTTTAGATGAGATTAACACTGTAATCAGTAAACTGAATATGGCAGATTACCTTCATAATAAATTGAAGGTTATCCTCCATAATAAGTTGAAGGTCTTAATAGAAAAGGGCTAAACTCCCCAGAAAAGGGAATTCTGCCAGCAGATGACATTTGAACTTGAACTATAACAATGGCTCTTCCCTGGGCCTAATTTGCAGATTTCGGACTTGCAAGCCTCTGTAAATCACGTGATCCAATTCCTTAAAATAAATTTCTATTTACGTATATACTTATCCTTTTGGTTCTTTTTGTCTGGGAAGTCCTGGCTAATATAAATTTTGATACTGAGAGTACTTCTAGAGGGACAGAATTTTAAGTATGAATTTTGTGAATTGGCTCTGAGGTTTCTGGAATTGGTTCTCTAATGTAATTAGATTCGAAGACTCTATTAATAGTAGTAAAGAGAGCACTGATAGTCCATGGCATGAAGTGGCCATAGGGATATGCAAAATATCACCAGCGGATACCAATAATCAAATACATATTAGAGGAAGGTTAGGTATGATCACATCTACAATGACTTTGAACTTTTTTTTTTTTGTCAAAATCACAGAATGATCAGATTTGCAGGTTGCTCTTAAAGTAGCTGGACAAAATAAGGGAAGAAAAATAGGTGCTCAGAGATTCAAATTCGCGACCCCAGTTACCTCATAAATAACCTGAAAGCTTCTATGTCTGCCATGAAAGAGATACTTGCATTCTGAGACTGTTGAAAATCAAACCAAGAATCTCATCATCAGGGGCTGAATTACAAGATAAAGTGAATTTCCAACCTCTCAGGGTGTTTACAGTTAAAGTAAGGGCACTGAATGGGAAAAATTGGATTCCTAAAAGCTGGAATTGGAGCATATGAGAAGCACCTGATGAAGATGGGACATTGAATCCGTAAATTCTGATGAGTATTCCTTGCCAGCAGGAGCAGCCTCTCCACCCCTGTCTAAGGAGATGAACCCTCCATTCTCTGAGGAAACTCTAATGGCATCTCCTGAGGCAGCTGCCCTGAAATACACTGTTGATTCTCCTCAGGACCCATCCCCACTAGGTGTCCTTAGTTCTGGGCCTGTAACTGCACTCAAGTCCCAGCACAGCCCTAGAGGTGAGGTACAAAGAATGCTACTCCCCAGAAGAATGCTATGATTTTTCTAACTTATACAGACAAACATTCGGGGAATATATGTTAGAATGGAATTTAAGTTTGAGGAATAATGGTGGAAAGAACATAAAGTTATATCAAGCTGAATTTACATGGGATCACTAAGCAGAGATTCTGCATAATATGTTCACTGGCAGAAATAACTCTAAAATAAAGTAACCATTGCATACTAAAGAGTAGTTAGCAGTGGTAAAATAAATAAAAAAAATTTAAAATTAACAAATGGAGAGGTTAATAAGATAAAGTTCTGAGGGAAGAAAAACAAGTTAAGAATTAGACAGCAGGTGTTGGTCAACTGCGTCCTGTGGGACAAATTTCACCCATGGCCTGTTATTGCATATCTCATGAGCTAAGAAGAAGATGAATAAGTTCTAGAGATCTGCTGTAAAATATTGTGTCAATAGCAATATTGGATTGTATGTTAAACATCTGTTTGGAGAGTAGATTGCATGTTGAGTGTTCCTACTACAAAATAAATAAATAAATAAAAATAATGATTTTTATATTATATAGGGTGAGAAGGAGGAAGAAGAGAAGAAGAAAGAGAAGATGCTGTTGCCACTGACACCATACGTAACCAGCAAAGATAAAACCTTTACTATCTAACTGTGCAGAAAATGTTTGCCTACCCTTTCTGTACTGCATGATAATATTTTTGAAACACAAAAACAAATCCACAAACACACCCACTAATACTGTATAGGTATCTAATTTTCAAAATGTGTGTATGCTTCTTGATGGACATAAAAAAGCTTAATTAATGGATTTATGTTTATGTATGTATATATATTACATGTGAATCTACATAATATATATACACACATGATATATATGTTCATACATACATACGTGCATGCATATAGAGATACTATCTAATACATACACACACACACATATATATATACATGCATACATGAATATATAGAACTTTAGCAAGTAAATGCCAAAAAACTTCCAATTTTTTCACTACATCCATTATCACTATAGCCATCTGTCTCTTGAAAATGTGACCCAACTGCCATATTCTTCAACTCTAATTGATTCGGAAGATCCTCATGACATATTTCTGGCCATGATTTGAGAAAGTAAATTTGTTGAAGCAGTGTTTAATCCTAGAGTATAAATGAATGTAGTGTTTTTTTGTTCTTTGAATATATTTTCATCAATATTTGAAACATAAAATTTTAGCAACTATTTAAGGATAAGCTAATACCAAATATATCAGTGAAGAAATACAGAAAGAATCTGAGTTCATACTGGCATACAAAGGTTATTTAATCATTCAGCTCTGGAGCTAATTGTATTGAATTTTCTGCCTTGTGAAATAATACATTTTTTGTATAATCAGATATTTTGAAATTTTATTTCGATAATTTTTGACCAAAATCATACTAAATGAAACACATTACTAGACTCCAGCAATGAAGCTTGCATTGCTGCTTCATGGTACATACTCTTTCCAAAATGCATGCATGGCTTTATACTACAATATTTTAATAAAATATATTGAGGTGTTGTATTTTATATGAGATGTAAATAATACTAATAACTTTACATTTAAAAATTAATTAAAATAAACTATTTTTAAAACAGTGAAATATAAAATGATATTCCATTTTATATGGAGGATATTGTATATAACTGTTAAGAACAATGTAAAACATAGAAGAAAGAACAATACAGAACAGTAGAGGAAATACAAGTATAAGGATTATAAATTTTACTAATAGAAGAATACAGTGGAATTATTTTTAAATTAGAGAATTTAATATAGCTAAAATAGTTATTTTGATTAAAATATACACAATTTGGCACAGTAGGAATGACAAATATTTCTTAAATAATACAGAGAAAGCAATAACTATTAAAAAAAAGATTGTTGATGAGAACTTCAGTAAATTTAAAACTTATTTTTATCAAAAGACAACATTTATGACAGGAAAGAAATTATTACAATACATATATCCAAAAATGGAAAAATTGAGAATATATAAATAACTCTGGGAAACTGATAA
>NW_007730570.1:57376-58669 GCF_000696425.1 Galeopterus variegatus
GAGAAAAATTTAGTGTTGTTACCACCTTGATTCCAGCCCACTGAGACTACTTTGGACCTCTAACCTCCACAAATGCAAGATAATGCATTTGTGTTGTTTTAAATACCTCTGTGTCAATTTGTCACAGCAGCAATATGAAAGTAATAAAACATCCAAGTGAAAAAATGCATATAATCACCAAAAGATAACAATTAGAAAGTTGAAAACAGATTTATTAATAATTTCCTGAAACTGTACAGAGTAATAATCAATTATATAATGGAAAATATATTGCTATAAAATGAATGCATATACTTACAAATTAACAACAAAATAGACTAAAACTAAAGAAAAGAATATTAGTGGCTCTCAGAGATATAATTATGAATAAAACAAATCAGACATAAAAGAATACTTACTGTATGGTATGGTTCCATTCACCGTTATTTCAAGAACGGACAAAAAAATAGATGATGTTAGAAGTCAGAATTGTGATTACATCTGAAAACGTGCTGAATAATGGGGAAGGGGCAAGACTTTGTATTCTTGGCTACAGCCTTGAAATTCATGTTACTGTAAATATCAAATTCAAGATGAAGAGGAAGTTTCAAAAAACAGTAGTTTATTTTAGCAAATCATTAAAATGACTTATAGGCACAATAAGTCAGTTACATGTCAGAAAGTAGATTGTGTGGTTTTAAAAGAATATCAGGACATTCCTCTTAAAAGTATTACCTTTAAAATTAAATTTTGCTTCTAGTTGACTATAATTCTGCTTTTATCTTGACTGTGACCATAGATAAGATGCGTGAACTGCCTATTCTTCATAGAAAACATACTTTTTAACACTTTAGACTTCTGAACTATAACACAAAATAACTTAATATGCCATCTGCATATAATCATTGCTGGCATTTTAGAAGTTAACACATTAATATCTGTTCAGCCTAATATACACAGATGCTAGAAATCAAACCTCAATATAAGTAAAATTTCCATTATCTATATATTAATGTATCTGTATGGATGTGTAAACACACGTATGTATACATATATCTATTAATATCTCTCTCCATCTATGCCAATCTTGTAGAAGAGCATTGTATTGAAAAATATAGATAAATATATTTTCTTGAATATAATCTTAGTCAGTAGTGCTGGTTATAATAGAATGGTATAAGAAAGTAGATTAATCTCTAATTTTCCAAATTTCCAATTTTATTACAGCAGATAAATGGGAGGGTAGGAAATACGTATTATCATGAATCAGCTCTGAGTTATTAAAAAAAAAATCTCTAAAAAGTAATAAATAAA
>NW_007730570.1:59836-72863 GCF_000696425.1 Galeopterus variegatus
ACGGTCTCTGATTTCTGTCACACTTACGGTATTCTCTATTCATGCTAAACTGAAAACAACACCATTATTATCTAGATCTGTGTTCAATCCAGTTTTACACCACTGTCTGAAGTGTCAAGACTGTATATCGGGTTTACCATAATGGCTGTTTGAACATCTATGAACACCAAGTATTTAAGAGTTCACGACTAAAGTGCGAGTTATCCCACACGGTTTCCAAGTACCATCCCAAAAGGGGAGACATTTTCTAATTCTGCACTAATCTGTTCACCAAAACACATTGTTTTATGATTTTACAGTTTTATTTAAGATTTTAGTAACAATGAAGATTGCAGAGCAGACTCTTGGCAGATATGTACTGCGTTCCTGACAAATGATTACAGAGATTTCACTTGGGGAAGCTAAGAGAATATCAAAGTGATTACATGTTTTTAATATCTTTTACAAATTTAATGGTCTTAAAACCAATGCCAATGCTGTAAGCATCATATTGTTACTGTGCAGTGTGGCAAAATGTCACTTTTCTTTTTTTTNACCCTGACCTGTACGCTGCTTTTATTGATTCTTCTTATAGATTCAAAGTGATTAGGAGAGACAGAGAGAAAAACAGTAATAGATAATAACATGGAAGATTTCCACCAAGAATAAGACTTTTTAAATGTTATTGAATAATCAAAGGACTCCAAAAAGAGGGTTCCTTATTTCTTGAAGATAAAATAAATTCAACAGTTTGCAACTCAACAAAGAGGAGTCAGAGCTAAGATCAAACATAGGGCCTATGTCACCATCATGTTCAGAGAGACTCACCATGTGATAATGGAGGCAATAATTGGAATGATGTGTCTACAGGCCAAAAAACAACCAGGATCAATGGCAACCCCCAGAAGCTAAGAAGAGGCAATCAAGGATCTACCCTGAGATCCTGAAGAGAACATGTCTCTGCCAACAACTTCATTTCAGACAATCTACAGAACCGTGATAGAATACATTTCTGTTTTAGCCATCCAGTTTGTGCTGATTTGTTGTTTGTTATGGCAACTCTAGGAAACTAATACAGTTAGTAAGAAGTGTTCTGAAGTAAGCAGTGAAATTATTTATTGGAAGTCTCAAACCCAATAGTTAAGTTGAAGCTGTATGGTAAATTCTTGTCAACTATCCTGTTTGATGCTACTGTTTGACAATGAATTACTGTTTAACAGTGACTTCATTT
Organism: Galeopterus variegatus; assembly: GCF_000696425.1. Classification (NCBI taxonomy): domain Eukaryota; kingdom Metazoa; phylum Chordata; class Mammalia; order Dermoptera; family Cynocephalidae; genus Galeopterus; species Galeopterus variegatus. Next base: position 61,047 of record NW_007730570.1, read on the forward strand.
CAAAACATAAGAGATACCTCTAAATCAAAGATACTATGCAATCTTTATTGATTACCTCACATAAAAACATTTCCCTCCTGAGAATAAAGCAGAGGCTAATTTTAAAATGTATTTTTTCATATTTCACTAATGTTCCACTTGTCTCAAAAGCTTATTTATAACTTCCTTTCAGGTTTTTTCATTTTCTATGAAACATCATAGTCAAAAGCAATTCTATAGATACATATATTTATGTATATATGTACATACGCAAGAAGTTAGATGTCATTAGATCCAGCATGAAACACATCCTATTTCCTAAAGTGCCTAAAATATTTTTTTAGAGTAAATTTTAGAATTCTGATTTCATAGAAAGTGTATTAAATAATTAATTTGACTCATCCTCTAGGACGTAAAGCTGTTAGATTCACGGGAAGCTCCCAAAACAACATCACTGTTTTCCTATATTACTCTTCATGCATTACATTTTGCATATACCACATGGTCTATATAGCAGTTCCCATCTTTTTGTCAGGACAATCTCCCTAGACAAAGCCTCTATGTAGTATCTTTGTTGCCAATAATTTTATGGTGAGGGTCATAAGATTTATATTTGGGGACATCTCGTTCTATCCTGAATACTTATGATTCTTGTCTATGTAGGATCACATCTTTTTGCTTCTTCCTGTCACCAGTGAAATTCCAATATCCACAAGTTCAATAAAGATGATAGTTGATACATAGAAGCATTTATTTGAAGTCCTAGTTCCATCTAAAAAATACTTAGATAAGTTTTCAAACTGGGTGGTACTTTCCTAGATGATAAGGCTGAATATTCATTTAATAAAGAAAAATTGTTTACATGACTGTCAAGAGGGCACATCTGTTATAGCACATCTTTTCTATATAGAGGGATTTTCCTGTTTCTTAAGAATTAACCGTGATAATATTTACTGAATTTACTACCCTATTTTTTAATAAGGAACATCCGTATACAGCAATTCAGTAGGCTCAATTCCTCTTAGCTCCAGCTACAGAGATAATCAAGAGAGGCCCTGGGTGATAATAAAAAGAAACAGGAGTTTGTCTTTGTTAAATCAATGTTCCTGTTCTTTCTAATTTCTCTCCATAGGCAATCTAGTTTGTTTCATTTATTTACACTTCATACAGTTTTCACTACTTTATTTAGCAGCCTAGATATTTATATTCTTAAGCCTTTTTAATTTGAGGAGAAAAGTATTTGATGCTTTGTAAATTATTGTAATCCACAGTTGGTGATGATTTTTAAGGACAATTAGGCCTAATCCTTGTCACAGAAACTCTTTGTTTGGTGCTTCCCAGAAGTCCAGAAGGAATCTTTTTTTTTTTTTTTCCTTCATTTCTTTTTAAGATGGGTCAAAAGATGTTCCTCCATCCCTTGTTCCTTAGTTACTTCGATCTAATCTACTGTCACTCTGCTTTAAGACCGAGGATTACAGTATTCATTTCCAAATTGCCTTTCTACCACTTTGGTGATTTCCTATCCGTTCGTTACCATAAATTATATTTTCTCTACTTTCTAATTGCAAGCAGTCTACCTCTTTGAGATCGGTGACTTTTTGCTCCTTATATTGTTGCAACTAAGGATTAGGGACAGTAAATAGAGGAAGAGAATAGTAGATGTTCAATTACTTGGGCAGAAGGAGGATGGCAAAAGGGTGTTTGAGTTGAAGTGGATAAGTGGGCACAGAAAGGAACCTGAAGAACGTAAAAATTGCTGGACTTTAGAGAATCGCCTTCCACCATGGACAAAGTCAAAACTAGAAGGCTACCATCTCTCCTTCCATCAGAGTGGAAAACCCCACCTATAGCTCATATTAGAAACTTGTAGCTGATGCTGGTCAAACCTATGCCTTCACCTGGGCATTTGCTAACCTAAATCAAGCTACTCATATAAAAACAAAATATGAGAACTATATTTTTAATGTGAGGTGATGGCATAAAAAGAAAGATGAAAACTAGTAGTGTGAGATGAAAATCTCTATTTTGTACTTGTGTAAAAGATGTTCTTTCATACATTTGACACACTAACTATATATAATTCAAAGCAGCCCAATGTTTTCTAAAGCTTATTAAATACGTCAGATTAATTTTGTAGGAATTTTTAGTTAACATATTAAATTTATGCATGCCAAAATTATGATCAATAGTAAAACCAATACTTATATTTAATCTTATACTTGTTAATGTATAGTTTTGCAAATGTCACCTTTAAAGTCTGATTTTGTTAATTACATGTAAAAATTAGTTTCAGCACATCGATTTGTATTCAGATTATGTAGTGTGCTGAAAAAATTGTTTTTCACATTGAACATTGTTTTAGTTCAAGCCATAAAATAAAAAGAAAGAATTCTTCTATTCATAATTAATGATTGAGAATATTTTTAAGTATTTTAATTTTGTGACTAGGAAAGCACATAATATCAAGAATGCTATTTTAAAGGTAATTTCTGAAGTTTTAACTGTAACCAAACTTATCCTTAGTTTTCCAGAGCATGTTTAAAGTAGTGAACATTTTAATTCTAATATTCAGTGCATATTATTCAAAGGGGACGATAGGTGTAAGTATTTCACTTAAAACTAAATAAAACATTAGTTTTAGCTGTCTGAAATGCTCCTTGTCTCTATTCATAAAACAGCCCATACAAGCAATTTCAGATCTAATAGTATTATTTAAGTGGATAGGAATAAAGGAATCAAGAATAAAGGAAGCCAAGTGAGTATAATAGTGCAGTTCACCTTTGCAGATGGATAAGTAATTATTTCTCAGGATGCCACAATTAAAAAATTTAAAAAATAATTTTGGAAATATTAAATAAAACAAATTGAACGTTTCTATTATAAAAAGAATTGCCAAAAATATTTTCTGTAGAATATCTGTAGAGTATTATCTTGAGAGTAGGCGGAAATTTATTTTTATTAGGAAAGAATAACTCCATTTGACTCTTTTGCATAAAAAGTTAAGATAACTTTTCTCCATTAGTCAGTTGAATTTATAATAACTTAGAATGGTATTGATATATAATTTAAAAATATTTTGAAAATATTTTGAAAATGCCTTAAAATATTTTATACTGTTACCATATTTGCCATTTTTAAACATCCCCAGTATCTATTTTTGAAACATACAGAAAATAGCATATGCAAACTAATCTATATTACAGAAATATTTATATAACATATATAAAGTATTTGGTCCATCATAGTGTAATCGTGATTTACCTGTACTGTATATTTCACAATAATGTACAAATTTGTATTGCTAAAAATTTTAATATAACCTAAAATTCTACAAGCACACATATTTTAATTGATGTAAAATTTATATATAGTGAAATAAACAAATCTCCATTGCATTATTCAATTAGTTTAAAAATTTATAGACGTACGAAACATACACACCTATCAAGAAATAGGAATTTTTCATTACCCTAGAAGCTCTCCTGTGGCCATCCCAGTTAAACCTCCACTCACAAGAAGCTACTACTTTCGTCTTTTTGTCTTTTTTCGTGACCGGCAACAGGATCGCAACCCTCGGTGTTGCTCCCGCCCCTCGCTCAGCCAGTGAGCGGGAACCGGTCTGTATGTGGGATCCGAACCCTCGGCGGGAGCGCTGCCGCGCTTCCCAAGCGGTGCACTGTAGCAGTGTGCCACCGGGCCGGCCCAAGAAGCTACTACTTTCATATCTTTTTACATTGGTTAGTTTGGATTACTCTATAAATTTACATAAGTGTAATTATATAGTTTCTACACTACTTTATTTCACTTCCTTTTTTCAGCATAATGTTTTTTGGATCCATCCAAGTCATTGTGTGTATCAATATTTTATTCCCATATATGCTGAGTGGTATTTCTCCATGTGAATTTGCTATATTTATTATTTTTCTTACCTTTATCTCTCTGCTTCAGTTTGGATGATTTCTATTGCTTGTCATGCAGGTAACTGATACTATTTTTTTTAGAAGTATTCAATATGCTTATAAACCCACACTATTATGTGTATGTATGTATATATATATATATATATATTTCATTTTATTCTTTTTTATAGTTTACATTTTTCATTTTCTTTTACTGTTCTATCATTATGTTCACATTTTTCTTTAAATCTTCATAATATTTATTTTTTTTAATTTGTTTATTTTTGATTATACATATTTATGGAGTACAGTGTTGACTATCAGTATTTGTGTACAATATGTGATGATCAAATAAGTATTATTATATCCATCATTTCAAATTGTAATTATTCTTTGTGTCCCTTACCCAGTTACTCCCTAACCCCTCTCCCCTTCCCCTTTCCCACCTGTAGTAACTATAGGTCTGTTCTCTCTTTTTGAAAGTTTGTTGTTTTATTGTGGTCTTTCTTTCTTTATTAGCTCCCATGCATGAATGAGGACATGTGGTATTTTTCTTTCTGTGCCTGACTTATTTCGCTTAACGTAATTTTCTCCAAGCTCATCCATGTTGCTGTGAATGGCTAAGCACTATTTTATTGTGTATACAATCATCTTTATCCAGCCAACCATTGATGGACATTTAGGTTGATTCCATATCTTGGCTATTGTAAATAGAGTTGTGATGAACATGGGAGTGCAGGTATCCCGTTGACATGACAATTTCTATTTCTTTGTGTATATACCCAAAAGTGGGATTGCTGGATCATATGGTGGTTCTATCCGTAGTTGTTCAAGAAACCTCCATACTGTTTTCCATAATGACTGTACAGTCCCAACAATAGTGTAGGAGAGTTCCCTTTTCTCCACATCCTCTCAAGCACTTGTTTTTCTCAGTCTTTTAGATAAGAGCCAGTCTGACTGGGTGAGATGATGTCTCAGTGTGGTTTTGGTTTGCATTTCCCTGATGATTAGCAATGTAGAGCATTCTTTCATGTACCTGTTGGCCATTTGTATGTCTTCCTTTGAAAAATGTCTATTCAGATCCTTTTTTCCCATTTTTAAATGGATTATTATTTTTATTTTTTTTAAACTGTGAAGTTGTTTGAATTCCTTGTATATTCTGGATATTAATACCATAATGTTTGTAGTAAATGCCTACTCTACTAATTACAACACTTCAATCATTTTTTACCTGTTTTCATATAAATTACTTTTTTTTTCTTTGACTAAGTTACATTTTTAAAAATCACATGTTTAATATTTTCTTCTTGTATGGCGGACATTGTAGATGATATATCGCTGGCTAGATTTACTTGTGCACTAATTTTGTCCTGTTAGAACGCAAAGTTACTTTCAGATAACCCCCATCCTTATGCAACTTACTTTAAATGCAGTAAGAGTACTAGTGGTAGTAGTAGTGGTATCATTATTGTTATTGCAGGTCCAGGAAGTGTTTATTCCAGTATTAGAGTAGACCTTTGCTACGTATGGCTTTTTAAGGGTAATAAATAAATGCTCAGGTCTTTGACAAGTTCTCTAACTCTGGCTTGTAGGAACTCAGGTGTCTTTCATCCTTGTATGGATTCTGTTATCTCCCTTCAGCTCCCTAAGTCTTGGTAATTTTCTCTGCCAGGATTTGTGGTGTCTTACTTGTTTGTGTGAAGCTTAATATTTAAGCAATAACTCAAGGCATTCCTAGAGTTTCTTCTTCGCACCTCTCTGTCTCCCTTCCCCACCCCCCCTTGTATTCTGTGACGGAAATTTCAGCCTTTCAAAGCACAGACCTCTTAATTCAATTTCCTTAACTTCGTGAGATAGCTGTATTTAATTTGGGTATAACTTTTTCTCTACTATAGTCCAGAATGCAGTTTTAGATAGAAACTTTAGACTGTGAGGCTCACTTTATGTTTGTATGCTGTCACAGGGATCACAGTAAAAAGATGTCTGAGATTACATTAGAAAGCCTGAAGAAGATAAACCAAATTATATTATGTTATATGTGGTAGATTTTATTGTACATTAGTAATTCATTTCTTTTCTAGTCTTTATGTACTGTTCTATAAATAGAATATACGTTTTTCTCTGCATTAAATTGGGTCTTTCTATGTTAGTTTTTTTAAATAGTGGACTATAAGCTCACATGACATACAAGGGGACTTCAAAAAGCTCATGGAAAAAAATGGAATTAAAAGATAAACATAAAGAACTATAAACTTTATTTCTAAGCATAAGCCCCATTAAGTTCAAGACACTATTGTAAGTGATGATACCAGCTGTCTAGTTCATCCCTAAAGAACTGAGTACTTTAACCATGTCAATGTTGTCTTTTTACATTATTAACCGAAGAAAAAAGGGTGCCATTTAATTATTATTATTTTTTTTAAGATTAGGAAACCAAAAGAAGTCAGAAGGAGCCAAATCAGGACTGTAAGGTGGATGCCTAATGATCTCCCATCAAAACTCTTGCAAAATAGTCCTTATTTGTTGAGAGGAATGAGCAGTAGAGAAGGACCTCTTGTAAAGGATTCTTTTTATTATTATTATTTTTTTTAATTTTGCTAATGATTTGGCTAACTTTCGTAAAACCTAACAAGCAGATGTTATTATTCTTTGGCCCTCTAGAAAGTCAACAATCAAAATGCCCTGAGCATCTCCCCAAATTGTTGCCATGACCTTTGCTCTTGACTGGATTAATTTTGCTTTGACTGGGCCACTTTCACCTCTGGTAGCCATGGCTTTGATTGTGCTTTGTCTTCAGAATCATACTGACTTTATCTCATGTTACAATTCTTTGAAGAAATGCTTCAGGATTTCGATCCCATTTGTTTAAAATTTTCATTGAAAACTCTGCTCTTGTCTGCAGCTGATTTGGGTGCAATAGTTTTGACACCAATTGAGCAGAAAGGTGACTCAACTTTAATTTTTCATTCAGAATTGTGTAAGCTGAACCAATTGAGATGTCTTTGGTGGTGACTATTGTTTCTACTTTTAATTATCAGTCCTCTTCAATTAGGTCATGAACAAGATTAGTTTTCTCCTCACTTATTGGTGTGGATGGTCTGCTACTGTGGGCTTCATCTTCTACAAAATCTCTTCCCTTGTTAGAACAAGTCATCCATTTGTAAACTATTGATTTCTTTGGGGCATTGTCCCTGTAAATTTTTTCCTAAAGCATCAGTGATTTCACCATTCTTCCACTCAAGCTTCATCATAAATTTGATGTTCATTCTTGCTCCAATTTTAGCAAAGTTTATATTGCTCTGATAGGAGTTTTTTTTGTTTGTTTGTTTTTCCTTTTTGTCTTTTTTTTTTTTTTTCGTGACTGGCAACGGATCGCAACCCTCAGTGTCGCGCCTGTACCGGACCGGGACCGGCAACCGGATCGCAACCCTTGGTGTCGCTCCCGCACCTCACTCAGCCAGTGAGCGGCCGGTCTGTACGTGGGATCCGAACCCTCGGCGGGAGCGCCGCCGCACTCCCAAGAGGCGTACTGTAGCAGTGCGCCACCGGGCCGGCCCAGGAGCTCTTTTTAAACAGATGTTTAATCCTTGTTAGTGCCTCAAAATAGATGCTGTTTAGACGTGTTATAACAAGTTAGTATGAGTTTGTTTGGGGTGCAAAAATATTTGCAATTCATGGATAGATTTATTATAATACACATTTTCCATGAACTTTTTGAAAACATCTCACATTCTGTCTCCTCAAAACTTTCAAATATGTTTAGATATGTTGGTTCTGCCCTCCCTCTTTTTTCTTTTTCCTTTTTTTAAAAATGAGAACGGAATGTACAAGATGGCGACTTTTTTAGTTTAGTTCCTTAAATAAGAAGACATGTGAAACAGTACTTACGAGCCACCATGAGTGTAAACCAGAGATTCACAAGGCCACAGTAGCAGCCAAACAGCAGTTGACATGTTATAACATGATGTACACATACATTTTTGTCCTTGTAAACTGTTGATTCTGCAATTTGTTATAAGGTAATGTATTAATATACTCTTTTGCTTAAATTCTTTTTGTTGGGATAAAAGTAACACCGAATCTAACAATATAGTAATTTAAGGCATTTGTTTGAAAAGTTTATCAATTATCATAAAATCAAATATTTTCACTCAAACCTACCTAAATAATTCAGAGTTACCTGAAACCTCAACAAAATTTTTGTAGTAAAGTTTAAAATTGAACCTAAGAAAAAAACAATTGTCACACCGAAAGGTTAAATTAGAAAACTTAAGCAATTGACATAGTGAAAGGTTAAATTACGAACTAAAAAAAAAGATTATCAGTAGAATAAACATCCCTATGTACTAAAACCTATTTTCAAATAAAAGAGCAAAAATACACATCAAATAGGGGGAAAGAACATGATAATTATATGATAGTACACATAATTATAAAATGGTATTGAAATGTTAAGAACAAATATGTCAGTAATAAAAATAAATGTGAATAGCTAAACTCACTTAGTAAAAAGAAAATATCTTTAATATGGTTCACAAAACCGGGCACAGTTATATGATTCTGTGTACCAGGCATACACCTAAAATGATATGATTCGAAAGAATGGACAAGGGCATAACAAAGAAAATATTTTTACTTTTTTTTTTTTTTGTCTTTTTTCATGACCGGCAACGGATCGCAACCCTCAGTGTCGCGCCCGTACCAGACCAGGACCAGCAACAGGATCACAACCCTCGGTGTTGCGCCCGCACCTCGCTCAGCCAGTGAACAGCCAGTCTGTATGTGGGATCCGAACCCTCGGCGGGAGCGCCGCTGTGCTCCCAAGCAGCGCACTGTAGCAGTGCGCCACCAGGCCGGCCCACAAAGAAAATATTTTTAAAAAACAATTGTAATGATCCTGAGGTCAGGCAATTTGAAATTAAGTCCAAAATATTAACATGACAAAGAAAGTCATTTTTAAGGCAAAAAAAAAGCAAAAATATTATGCTTAAAATAGCCATTCACTAAAAAGATGGCCACCAGGGCTATGATTTTTAGAAAGGAAAATTATAGGCAATGCAGTGATACATATTCAGAAATACAATAATTATAGCAAATGTAATACAAAATTCTCTATAGAAGTTACATTAAGTGGACATAAAATAATAAGTGAAATTTATTCACAGATATTTAAGGCATAAACCACGTAGTCAGTAATGTAGGTCCTATGGAGATTAAGTGTGTGTGTGTACGTGTGTATTTATTGCTAGTCTGAAAAGAGAACACAGTTTGTTTTTAAGTATACACGGAACACTCGTAAAAATTAGTCATATGTTATGCCACAATTAAAACATTAATAAATTTCATGAATTTGAACTATTAGAAACACATTATCTAATTATAATGTCATAGAACTAGAAATCATTAATAATATAAAAAGAAAGAAGGCATGCACATCCAGAGATTGAAAATACTTTTATTAAACAGCTCTTGAGTAAAAGGGGGAATACAAATTTGAAATGCAAACTAGAACAAACCTCCTATAGGAAATTTGATAACATATAAAAAATTACACATCAACTTACTTTTGATCTATTTCTCTTCTAGGCAGATACACTTTCAATAGTTTGAAATGCATAAGCAAAATAACACACTGAAATATCAGATACAATTGTATAAGGGGGTCATCAAAAAATTCATGAAAAGATGCATATTATGTTCTTATTCCATTTTTCCACAAAATTTTGAAGTACCTTGCTAAAATACCAGAAGTAATCTAAATGTCCTACATAGGAAAGTGGTTGAATAAACTATTGCAATTCCAGACGATGAGATATAATGCAGGTGTAAAATATGGGACCGCCGTGTAGTGACTTTATGATACATGATTACGTGACAAAAACAAAGTGCAAAAAAAAATCTATAACATGTTGTCCTTCATATAAGATAAAAGGGAGATTTAAAAAATATGAGGTTACTTCAAAAAGTTCTTGAAAAAAATAAAAGATAATACAAATCTTTCCATGAATTTGTTAATGTACCTTTGTATAAATGTATCTATACATTTTTAGGAACAGAAAACACAAATGGGATATATTTAAAACTAATTACTTTTGTTTCATAAGGAACAGGTGGGAAATGGGATAGAACATGGAGAGACAGGAATGACATAAAAGGAATAAGTGCGGGGAGCAGCAATTCTCTATTTGTATGTGTTGATTTTTCAGAGTACTGTTGATATTTCACATTCTCAAAAAACTAACTAAAATCAAGCAAGATTTTTGGGGGATCACATAAAAAACAAAAGGTGCAAAGAAATCCAAATTTATTACAAACATATAATGACACCGAAAGAGGTGAAAGAAAAATTAGCTTTAGTAACTATAGAACTGAGTTATTTAATTTTATTTTCTAAGGCTAAAGACATCAGAACCATACAAAAATATTTTTCTTTAATTAGATTTTTGTCTTCTTCTAACAACTGTGAGGTAGCAATTCTAAAACTGCTTTATTTACATTTTAATATTGAGAAAATGCCTAAATGTATTGTAGATAACAAAAGCAATATTCCTCCTAGTCAGAGAAGGGATGGGAGGGTCTAGAATAAACCCTGTGGGGTTGAATTGGAATTGGAAGTATTGGTTTAAACCCAGGTTTTATATATTCAGATACATGTATGTTTGTATATGTATATATTTCCTCTCTCTGTCTACTGAGAGGCCTAGATACAATGACACCCTAGTAATACTGTCACTGGTAAAATATGGTTTTGAAATACAATTTTTCAATTTTAAAGAAAGGTCAAGATATACTTGGAAATATGGTTTATTCAAGACTGAAGCCAGGAAAGTACAAGATAAATTAAGAATATATTTTAGTGCCCCTAAGCAAGGAAGTCATTTAAAAAGTATAAATACCTATTGAAATGGCATAGGAATTAACTTGAAGCATCTTGCAATGACCAAATATGGAAGAATTTGAGCAAAATAAATAATTATAGTAACAGACTTTAACTCATAAATATAATTAAAATTCATAAGCCCACACTGACATACAAGCAGTTAAATTATTAAATAAATGAAGGAGAAATGAAAGCTCTTTATTGTAGTATGACCCCAGATAATAATGTATAAGTAATGATGGAAATAGGAAATCACCTTTTGGCATACCCTACAGTAATTTTTGTTACACAGGAATCAATGGATGCTAAAATGTCTAGGGCAAGGATTATGAGGAATTGGATGTTTTTATGTTCTCAAATTATGTTCCCACACAATACTGATAATCATAAAGGGAAAAATAGTAACATTACAGTGAAGAAACCAGAAAATACCTTGACCAAGAGATCAAAGCTAACATCATCAATGAGACATATCAGCATCATGTCTCTACTGACATAACAGACTTAGAAGAGTACAATATCTCCTGTGTGGTATACTTGCAAAAAAAATTATCACCTAAACTTTATTGTGAGGATTGATCAGAAAAATCCAAATTGAGGTATATTATACAAAATTAATGTCAGTGTAAGTCTTGATAGAGAAAAGCTAAGTAAATATCCTAGGTAAATGTACTGTTGGAAAAATGACAGCTAAAAAGAACGTATAAACAACGGACATTGGGGGGTGAGGAAATTAACAAAAATGGAATAATTAGTAGTAATGCATTAATGTGGATTTTCTAATTTTGATAATTATGATGTGGTTATGTAAAGTGGTCACATTTAGGCAAGCCACATAAAGGATATATGAGAATTCTTTGTGTTATTTTACCACCTATTTATAAGTCTAAAATTATTTCCAAGTAAAAGGCTAAAAAAAAAAATTAAAAAGTAATGTCTTGCTTTAGTGATGTAATATTTGGCTTTCATTCTGTGAACATGGAGACTCTCATCACAACGTTTGAAACTGTCATAGAATTCTGTTTGTTTTCAGAATTAGAGGAATGTTGCTAAAATATC
>NW_007730570.1:73569-74944 GCF_000696425.1 Galeopterus variegatus
GAGATTGCTGTATTTCTGCTCCTAATCTCTACTTGGATGACATGTAGATACTTCAAATTTCTGATGTCCCAAAGCTGGGTGTTGATTCACCTCCATCACCACACCTGCTGCTAAGTATTAGCATCATAGAAAATGGGAATTCTATTCTGCCAAATAATTAGATCTAAAAATCTTAAAATCATCTTTACTTCTTTCCTCTAACAACTCATTATCTGCTAAACCTGGGGATTCTGTTTCTAAAATACATTTAGAATCCAAAGATTCCTTTCTACCTTCCCCTTTATCACCCCAGTCCAAGTTACCGTCGTATCTTGTCTGGACTACTTCCAAAGTGTTTTTTAAACAAGTTTCCTGCTTTATGCTTTTCAGCGGACTTACTCCCCAACCCACCCAACCACTAACACCCCTGAGATAGTTTACCCCTCATTTAGAAGAAAGAGTGGTCCAGTTGTAATGTCTCATCATTTCACAAGTCTGCTTAGAGCCCTGCAATAGCTTCCCATCTAAGTTAGAAGGAAATCTAAACACCTTCCTGTATGATAGCCTGCAGAACTCTGCATGTTCTTGCCTCAGTTACATCTGATCATCTTTAATCATTCTCTCACTTGTTCATTTATACCAGATTGGCCATCTTTCTCTTGCTTAAAAATTTATTATTGTCCTTACTGATTCATTTGTTTTTATCTTTTCTTATGAAAAATTTTTAGATCTCTGCTCAAATATCTCAAAAAATCTTTCCTGACTGACCAGCTAATCTAATGTTTTTCTCGCATGACTCTCAATCAATGCATCTGCTTTATCTTTTTTATGACATTTATTACCCCCTATCGGCTGTTTCTCCCCACTGGAATGGAAACCTAATGGGAACAGGACATTTGTTCTGCCCACTGTTGTGTCTCCAGGGTATAGAAGATACCCCGATCTAGACTAAGAACCGAATACATATTTGTTGAATAAATGGTCAATTGAATTAGTATTAGAAATTAGGATGTCAGTGCAAGGCTATCTTCAGCATTGATTCAGAACTGGTATATACCTTGGATCAGATAGGAATTTTTTAGGAGAATATTCACCAAGAAACAGATCAGAGATAAGAATCATCTCTCTAATTAACATGATTTGGAATTCCTTGGCAAATCTAAGTTATAAATAAAGAATTTGAAATATTGTTTTTCTATATCATGCTCAAACATTTATTTATTTATGTATTTCTGTGTTTATTTATTTATTTATATTTTTATACATAAACTTATTTTTTCAGCTACAGATGTTTTAGGGGTTGAACAATGCATTCGATGTTCTCTTAAACAATACTCTTAAAAAACACATGATGAAGTTAGAGTAGTTCCCCAAGAAGATCAAAATGGGAGCTTTT
>NW_007730570.1:74962-76037 GCF_000696425.1 Galeopterus variegatus
TTTTCTAAACTTGTTTTTAATGTAATATTTCTTCTACATTCTCTAAATTTCTGATTTTTTTTAACTAAATTTGTTTTTAAATGTAATATTGTAAGCACAAAGGAAGTCATTCTTTATACTACTAAAAGTATCAGCCAAAGAGAAAAGGATCACTACATAGTACATATACTGGTCTATTTTTTCTGTTAATCTTATCAACCCATCAATGTTTGACTACTTAAGTACAGGCATGACTTTTTAATTGCCTACATAATTAAGGAAAAGTAGAAGAATTTCTCTCTCAGTATTACAGTTATTTTTAATTCAGTTACGTCCACTGCAATGTTAAAATTAACAATAATTTATACATTTAAAAATTTGTTAGTTTTATCANTGACTACTTAAGTACAGGCATGACTTTTTAATTGCCTACATAATTAAGGAAAAGTAGAAGAATTTCTCTCTCAGTATTACAGTTATTTTTAATTCAGTTACGTCCACTGCAATGTTAAAATTAACAATAATTTATACATTTAAAAATTTGTTAGTTTTATCACATTAATAGGTTATGACATATATTTCATACATATTATTTTTTGTATTTAAAACATGATTTCTGTTTTAAAGGTAACTGAGAAAAATGCTTATTTACTTTTTAAATTTACTTATAAATTATTACTATAAAGTAATAAACACAATAATATAATTTGGTACATGTTTAATGTGTGCTTATTCAAATTTATTAGTAATGTGAGATAGCCTTGAAGCATTTACTTTGGATCTCTGAAGTTAACATGTTTATAATTTTATCAACACTGATAATTTATTATCTTGTTGTAAATAGTCATTAATTTAACATTCCTTTGATGAGGAAAAGAGAAAGGAAATTCAGGATTCACTTTGCACAAATAAGTATAAAAAAGATTCTTTAACACTCTCTTGATTTCTCTAAAACAGAAGAAGTTCATTAGCAGCAATCCAGTCGAGAAAGATGACTCATAGTAGTGACTAAAAAAGTTAATCGAAGGGTGTAGTATACTGAAATAGCAAAAAGAGGGTACTCCTTCATTGCTCTCAGCAACTTATTTCATCCTTA
>NW_007730570.1:77292-78379 GCF_000696425.1 Galeopterus variegatus
AAAAATCTAAATTGTGTTTTACTTCTAAAAATGTTTTAAAAATATCTGTCATATAATTTCACTATAATTTTCTTTATTCATGAAAATCTTAAAGTGAGAAAAGGTCAATTACATAATACATATAATCTGAAACTTAAAATAGACAAGGCAGAAAATGATTTCCTGAGATGAATCAGTTTACGTGTTTCTATGCTCTTTAATTTTAATGTGTGACTCTTGAGGATTCTTGATTCAGACACTTTGCTTAGACTCCTCCACACTGTTGAGGCTAATATGTCCAGAAGGACTGATAATCTCTACTTTTGCATAAAAAGCTAAACATACTTCCTCTAGCACAGGCTGGAGACTGATTCCTGCAGCTGCCTCCTGTCTGGTTTGTTCCAGGGTGAATTTCCTATTGTTTCCAAGGAAAATTTCAGCCTTCACCTCCATAAACTGTGTTTGTGGCTCTTGCAAACGTGTGCAAGGTCTGATTGCCAGGGCAAGTGTGAACCACTCCTGAAAAACTGTCAGAGCTAGATTTAGTGAGAAACAATATTACAAAGCTAAGAGTTCACAGAGAAAATAAGAAAGGGAGTTAGAGAGCGAGAAAAAAAAGGAAGCAGACTTTTCATTCAAATATCTTAAGACCCAATTGATATTAATTTTGTTTGCTTGTTTCCTCCAGTTAACAATTAATTTTCCTTTCCTCTATGCTTCCACAGCAATTTCTTCATATGTTTTCTGAAGCACTACAATTTCCCTTGAACTGCTTATTTTGTGTGTGTATATGTCAACCTCCTTCACTCAGTTATAATTGCTTGATGGTATGGATATTATTCTACATTGTGTAGTCCTCAAATAATCCAGTACCCTATTTATTGATTGATTTGAATAAATGAGTTATGACTAAGGAAGACATGTATATGTATTTTCTGCATCTTCCTTCCAACATTTTATGAAAATTGTAGCCATCAACTAAAACAATTGAAGGAAAAAAGTTTATAATCAAAGTATCAAAAAACAATATCTAATCCAGAGAACAAAAGGAAGAAGAAAATATAGTGTAGCAAAGTAAAAAAAAAAAAAAAAAAAGAGAGAAAAAAAA
>NW_007730570.1:79329-82875 GCF_000696425.1 Galeopterus variegatus
CAAACACTTAATTTGATATTTGGAGCAGCTGAATATAGGTAACCTTCCCAAATTGAACAATACATAAGAAAGCCTAAGAGGAAAGTGTAAAGGTGTTAGAGCCATAACAGAAGTAGAACAAATAACTGAATATTTCCTGACTTCTTAGTGGTTTGAAGAAAATATTTAAATCATAGTTCACAGATTTCTCCTCCTTAAGTTTTTACAGAGTACAGATCAGATTTAACTTCATGCAATTGCTAATGGCTGATAAAAGTGCATCAAAAAATGACAGTGTCTCATACAATGATCTATCATTCTAGTAACACGGTCGCCCTCTTTGCTCCAATGGTTTGAAGTAGGTCAGCAGTCACTGTTAATCTGCCCAATTAAATCAAAATTTACCTGAAGAAAATATATATTGTAAAGAACTGTAAGATACCTGACTATTTTTTGAAAATTAATAATGCAGATTGTTTGATATCTCATGAACAAAATATACAACTGAAGAAATGAATTGTTAAAAGTATTTATAGCAGTAATAATTATTCTAATTATATTTTGATACAGTATAGTAGTAGGTCACAATATGACTATTTTTTTTTAGGTTAGGGAAAGCAAGCCAAACAGCAGTTTATTTTCCCAGATCATGTTGGCTCACAGCTATGACTTTAAACTAAAGACCAAAAGTTAGTATTACAGAGATTAGATAGCATGGCCTTTTCCTTTAGCTGTCAATTTTTTTTTATCATTCCTCAAACCTTTTACAATTAATAGGTTTCTAAAATTATTAAGCGTTTTATTTTTTTTCCCATATGACAGGTAATTTCATTTTAGGCATTTAAAAAATGTAATTATATAAGTTGAATAAGATCCCCAAATCAAACAATATTAAATAATGGTGGGGACATGGAGCTGATGAAAATGAAAATTACAAAAAACAAACAATCACTTTGGATGACAGTTGGACAGTTTTTATATACAGTTAAACACAGATTTTACCATAGGGTTCAGAAATGAGATTCATGTATTTATGAACTTGATTTGAACATTTAAGTTCACCCAAAAACCTATATGCAAATGTTTATTTGCTTTTTTCATTCATGCCAAAACTGGAAGCAACCAAGTTGTCCTTTCACAGGTGAATGGATAAAAAATATTGGTATATCCTACAATGTACTGACAAAAAAAGACAAGTTATTAATTTACCCAACAACGTGGATGAATCTTAAATACACTTTGCAAAATGAAACAAGCCAAATACTGAAAAAGCTATATATTAAATGATGTATTCATATAAAACTCCTAAGAAAGCTAAACTAGAGGAATGGAAAACAAATCAGTGTCTTCCAGGAACTAGAGGATGGGGAAAGTAGTTGACTATAAAGAGGGAAACAGGAGAACTTTTAGGGTGATAAAATTATTCTGTATTGTACTGGGGTGGTGAATATATCATATGACATATGTATACATATTTTAAACACATACACATAGAAATTGAGTGAACTTTACTATATGTTCATTTAAAAAAAATAAGCCAAGTGATCAGAAGATACCACGATGCAATTTAGACTGTGGCAAAAGAATCCAGCTGTATTGCAAATATATGACAACTTCACCGAAAGGGGTGAGGCAAGAAAGGAAATGACCTAAATAACTTTTAAAAACAGTGTTTTCTTAGCTTGAGCTGCTATAACAAAATATCATTAACTGGGTGGCTTAAAGAACAGAAATTTATTTTCTCATAGTTCTGAAGGCTGGAAGTTCTAGATCAGGCTGCCATCATGGTTGGGCTCTGTGAGGGCCTCTTCCTAGCTCTCAGAGGCCACCTTCTTGCTGTGTCCTCACATGGAAGAGAGAGAGAGAGGGAGAGCACGAGCTCTTCGGTGTCTTTTCTTATCAGGACATAATCCCAGCACGAAGGACTCACCCTCATGACCTCATCTAACACTAGTTACCTCCCAGAGGCCCCATCTCCAAATACCTACCACTGTTAGGGCTTCAACATCTGAATCTGGGAAAAAAATTCAGTCCACAGCAAGTATTCTGACTGAAAATTGTAAGGTTAAGACAAAAAGAACTTTACATAAACACTGAACTATATTTAAAGTTGTTCCTCACAGGAATACAGATTAACAATTCTGAAACTGCATTGCTGGGGTTAAACAAATAAGTACAACATTGGTAGGTGATGAGAGTTAGGTTTCTCATCATTAATCAGTGAAGCTACAAATAAACAAGGAAAGGGAATGTTATAATGAACTATGTGCTGCAAGACTAGAGTTGAAACAGTAGCACAAGCACATGTTTAGGTTATAGAAATAAGTATAGGTATGTGTGTATTGATGAGTCAGTACATACATATATTTCCAAGCTGTCCCCTGAGAAAAGTTATGAACAATGATGCATATAAACAATGACACATTAATAGTTACAAAAAAACTTAACATCCAGTTCTTGATTTCAAATACCATTCTTTAATAAAGTAACCAGGAATGTAAAAGTAATTACTTTAATAAAGTAAACCAGGAAAGTAAACAGAAATGGCTGATTCTTTGCCTAGCACAGAAGAAATACAAAAGTGCCTTGAGAATCATGCAGTGTCAGAAAGTAGGGATGTACTCAAAACAAACAAGCAATAAAGAATTAGGGTGTGTCAAAGCGACATAGGAGGCAACAGAAACAGTTCCCAGTGGCCAGCTGGAACAATTTGTACAAAATAACGTTGCGTTGGGTTAAAAGAAAAAGAATAAAACAAACAGCCAGGAGTGTATGCCACTGTAATGAATGATTAAGTAAATAAACAAACAGATGGGAAGAGAGAATTTTTTCCTATAGAAGAATTCCAAGTAATTTATATAGATTCTCTCCTCTCCCCCTTTTATGTGGACCACACTGAATGATTTGCTTTCAAGCAATAAAGTATGAAAAGGGCGGGTGGGTTGGGCAGGGTAACTTTTCAAAGGGAGAAATGTGGCAAAATCACCTTAACCAAGAAATTAAAGTTACTATTGTGATAAGTAATGTTGATAGCTGTGCTCTGATATTATGTAATAAAACATGTGCTTCACTTCTGTGTTATCCTTCCTCAAACCAAAAACCCCAGTTAAACCATGACGAAAACAAACCAAATAGAGACGCATTCTATAATTAATACACCTCAAAATTGTCAAGGTCGTCAAGACAAAAAAGTCTGAGTAACTGTCATAGTCGAGAAAAGCCTAAGTAGACATGATGGCTTAATGTAATGTGGTATCTTGAATGGAATTCGGGAACAGAAAAGGACATTTGAGGAAAAGTTAGTGAAATCTGAAAAATATCTGGAGTGAAGTCAACAGTAATGTGCCATTATTGATTTCTTAGTTTTGGCAATGCACCATGGTGTTACAAGAGATTAATAGTATAAATTATGTGAAGGGAATAAGGGCATTTTTTTTTATTATCTTGCTATTTTTCTGTAAATCTACACTATTCTACCATAATCATGATTAAAAAATAAACAAATTAGTAAACTTTCCATGAATGCATAATCTGTTCATAAACACTTTATAAAATGTGAACACATGC
>NW_007730570.1:83449-91463 GCF_000696425.1 Galeopterus variegatus
AGTAAACTTTCCATGAATGCATAATCTGTTCATAAACACTTTATAAAATGTGAACACATGCATACATTAGCTACACTAATTAGTAAGGCTCATTAAAAATACTATAAGTAAATTATCCCTTGATATATTTGGTTACTTTTGCATATTCCACACTCCTGTGTGTACTTTGCTAATTGTTACATAGGCTTCTTCGATTTATCTTCTATAGATATAGATATAGGTATTTATAGATATGAGGTAGATATTATTAACAGATATTTGGAATATTAAAAAACTGTGGCACAACAAGATCAACTACTGCCCTAAAGACCAAGAATCAATAGGAGAGAGTTAAGATTTGAACTAACAGTGAATGATAAATTGATTTTTACATTGGTTAAGTGACTTTACCAATGTCACAAGTCTTAAAAGTTGTACAGCTACATTGTGTTGGTTCCACTTTGTCTTTTGCAATATAAAATATCTTAATAAGGCTATTAATTTCTGAGATATGAGACATACATAAAAATATGTTCCTTCATTTATGTATGTACTTGTTAAAAATAATTATCTTTTGTTTATTGAATACAATTTAATGTGTCACTGTAACACTTTTGTAATATCAGTGTTTCTATATTTGAACTAAAATATAGAAATATAATTTACTTTTATCTTAGAGTACATTTTAACTTTGTCTAAAACATGAGAGTTAATAGCACTTTCCTGTTAAATATATTTAATATTAAATTAGGTAGGCACTTCTGGATTTTGTTGATATATGCCATCCTTCTAATTCTGACGTTGCACATAAAATTTTAAAAAGCTACCTTCACTTTTGCTTTATATTTAGCTTTTTAAAATATTTTCTTGGTGCTTGAAATTTTTCTGGCTGTATAAAATTTTGAACTACTTATTTAGTGTACTCACTTTCCACAGACCTGTGCACAGCATTTTTAAAATATAATGAGTTATAATGAACTAAGTTGTGAACAATCAGAGTTAAATATTTTTCTCATCATTAGTTTATACCTGTTGGTAATGACCAAAATTATTAAAATTTAAATTTCAGGAGTGACATACTAGATGAATCAGGCACCTTATGATATTTAGTAATAGTAGATATTAATAAAGCACTCACTATGTGCTAAACACAGTTCTAGGAACATTTTATGTTACATATCCTCTATTCCACACAAATATTTTTAAAAATAGCTGTTAATATAATTTTCAGATAAGGAAACTGAGGCCTGGAATTTATATATTCAAGATCACACTATAAGCAAGTCACAAATCAAAGACTAAAATAGATAGGCTAACTTGAACTTTACCCTTAGTCACAATGACATATACTGCTCTTAACCACTACTCCATATCTTTGAAATTTCTTTTAGAAAACTTACAATTTGTAAACTTTTACCCTAATTTTTTGAATTAAAAAAATAGAATAGGAAATATATTGCAAAAATTTCTATGAAATAGTCACATACTGCTCTTAATCACTACTCCATATCTTTGAAATTTCTTTTAGAAAACTTACAATTTGTAAACTTTTACCCCAATTTTTTGAATTAAAAAAATAGAATAGGAAATATATTGCAAAAATTTCTATGAAATAGTCAAATAAACAGATTTAGCCAGACCCAGGTCCTTTCCATCACATCCCATTGCTTTTTGTTTAGCAGTATTTAAGCCAATCTAGGAGAGGAATACATCTATTCATCAATCCCTGCCCATTCCCTCAATGTTGTCAAATAATCATGAGTATACTAAAGCTGAGAGGTTCTCTGAAGAAGTGTTTTATCTAAATAAGATATAAAAGTAATGACAAATCACCAAGTTTTGTTGACTTTGTAAGTTCAAGCTTCTGATAAAATCAGATTTTTATATGATCTTCATTAGATTTGATGTAGAAAGATAAAATAAGTATAACTGCATTAGCAACTGGTAAGGTAATATAAAATGACAAATATGTTCAGGGCATGTTTGTGATTATTATCAAGTGATCCACATCTTTATCATTATGCAAATTACCATTTGAGGGATTGAAAAGGAAAAGTAGAAAAATATATAAATGTATTTAATATTATTTTCATCTAATTGACAATAAATTCAGTATTGAAACCAAGTCCTGAGAGATGAAATACAATTTTCTCTATTAGACTCCTTTAACTATTAAGAAAATATATGCCTCTCTGATTTGTAGCCTACACCACAGTGTCTAGGACATAGTAGACACTCAGCAAATATTTATAAAATAAGTGCCTAAGATACATTGGTGTTTTACTCATGGTTACTTGGAACAAATTTGTTTCACTTTCAACTAATCGTTATTCCAATGCATGTAAAATAAAAAGAACCCTATGCCACATTTCTCAAGAGAAAGTATTTCTAGCTTAAATTTCATTTACAGAAAGTAATTTTTGCATAAATTGTTCACCAATCATTTTTCTGTTACTAATTATAAGATAATGGGATTATATCTGAAACATTAATGTCAATATCCCTGACCATCAATTATTATACAGAAATGTGATTCTTAAAACCTGATTAATATACCATTATGAAATTATAACATACTCCATTAATGAATTTTATTGTGTTATATTAAAACAGCTTTTAATTATTTTCTTTGTAACTAATCTGGAAATTAATATACTTTACTATACTGTATAATATACTATACACTTTCCTATAAACCTCTACATATTAAAATAAGTTCTGATCTTTAAAATTAACAATTTTAAGTACACAAGCATTTGAGAAATTTTCATATATGTTACCAAATTGCCTCCTGAAAGTTATATCAGTTTATGCATTAATTGGAAGTATATGAAAATGTTACTTTACCACATTCATTCAAAACAGCCCAGGCAGTTTACCTGACTGACTGAGAGCATGTCTGCTGTTTTACCGATCTCTATCCATCCCTGTACTTTGTAACTAGTAAAACCTAGCAAATATTTGTAGACCGAATGAGTGAAGAAATAATTACTCTAGAAAAAAAAAAAAACATTGGACCCTTGATCAATAAAAAAGATTTTACATTTTTAGTTTTTTTTATTTGTTTTTGATTATTGTGTGTTTGAAAGTTTTACCTCCACATTTTTATCATTTATTTTTAAAATTTTATAATCTACTTTTTTATAATTTTTGCCCTGTGTTTTCAAAGGTGTATCTGTCTTTCACATAATGATTTTTAAGAGACACTTTTGTATTAAATATTTTATTTTTTTATTACTGCATCAAAAATATATCATAGATTTAGGAGATTAAGACAATGCACATTTATAACCTCACAGTTTTATAGGTGAGGTTAGGTATAGGAGGGCTTAACTGAGTTCTCTACATAGGGCCTCACAAGACTCAAATCAAGGTGTCAGCCATTCAGAGTTCTTCTCTGGAGGCTTTGTGGGCCAACCCCCTTTCAAGATCATTCAGTTGTTTGTGGTTGTAGGAGTTAAGTACCAATTTCCTTGCTATCAGTCACCTGTTGGTTATTCTCAGCTTCTGAAGGCTGCTCACATTCCTTGTCATGGGCCTCCTCTGTCATGTCAACTCTTTCTTGCTCTTTGAGTCTCTCTGGTCTACCCTACAATGACCAACTGTAAAAAGTACATTGTTTTTTAAAGGGTTGATGTGATTAGAATAGGACCACCTGGATAATTTCTCTTTTGATGAACTCAAATGTAAATTATTAGGACCCTTAATTTCATCTGCAAAAGCCCTAATCAGGGTGTTATATTGCATCATATTTACCCTCCTAGGGATTAGGGAAAAAATCTTGGTGCACCATTTTAAAATTCTGACTAGCCCCAACACCCTGTCAATTATATATTTTGCAAGTATTTTCCTAAGTTTTCTTTTTACTTTTTTTTTTCTACAACTACCTGCTTTCATTTTATGCTTATACACTCTTGTATGTATACATGAAAAACAGCCACCAATATTCCATGGGAATTGTGCAATAACCACTTTTTTTCTTTTTTTTTTTTGCATGAGACTTATTTTGGTTATGGAATTAGATATAGGCACTATATTTACTTCCAAACGATGGTGACAAACTATTTAGATCAGTACCATCTATGAACATTGTTTCATTCATAGCAGATTTAAAATACATGTAGATGGTTCAACTTAATGATTTTTCAACTTTATGATGATGTGAAAGCAATACACATTCAGTAGAAACCTTACATTGAATTTTAAATTTTGATCTTCTCCCAGGCTATAAATATGTGGTATAATACGAGAGTGCTTCAAATAATTTGGGGAAAAGTAGACTTAAAAGATAATATAAATCATTTCATGAACTTTTTGAAGACCCCTTGTACAAAAACCTGAGACAATCAACACTTTATTATAAAATAGGATTGTATCAGATGATTTTGCCCAACTTTAGACTTGTGAAAGTGTTCTGAACACATTTAAATTTGGCTAGGCTAATCCGTGATGTTTGGTAAGTTAGGTGTAATAAATGCATTTCAACTTGTGATATTTTCAACTTACAGTGGGCTTATCAGTACATAACCCATCTTAAGTTGAGGAACCTCTGTACCTCTTTTTCCAAAATTTTATAAATCTCTTCATAAAATACTGGCTTTTTAAATATCTTTGATTTTACTATTGTCTACTATTAATTTGCTCTACAACTGAAATAAATCCATATACAAATTTAGAAAATATTGGCATTTGAGGAAAAATTTTCTTTCCATCCTGGAACGTCAATCTGACTCATTTTATTTTTGTTTGTTTTTTGTCTTTATTTATATCTTTCCATAAATTATTATGATTATTTATATAGATTTATTATGCATATATTTAATTATGTCTTATGGCCCAACACAAAGTTTTCCTAGGTTTGTAGTTTCATAAGAACAAAAAATAAAAACTTAGAGTTCAAGTTTTTGTTCTTTAGGGTTTACTCTCAAATAAGCAAATATGAAATTGATGCATCAATACTACCTCTATCTGTACATAGAAAAGTCTAAGGGATTCACTATTAAAACTAATTAATACATAAATTAGTTATTAGTAATGTTGCAGAATATAAGAAAAACACACAAAATTAATTATATATCCATACATTAGCAATGAATAATTTGAAAATTAAATATAAAGAAAACACTGTACTTTCAATGGCTTGAAAACAATAAATTATTGAGAAATGCATTTAACAAAGAAGTGTATTACTTGTACTCTAAAACTACTTACTAAACCTTAAAGGGACACAAATATCAACTACACTGTATATTGATAAATTTAAAAAAAAATCAAAATAAGTAAATAAAAACTGCTAAACTTCAAAGAAATTAAAGGTCTAAACAATAAAAGACTTTTCATTGTTTATAGATTAGAAAATAGTGTGGCTAAGATGATTATAATTCCCAAATTGATCTACAGATTCAGCATAATCCCTTTCTAAATCTGGCTGGCTTTATTATTATTTTTTCTTTTGCACAACTTAACAAACTGACCCTCTGTGTAAATGCTAAGGACATGGAATGGACAAAATGATCTTGAAAAAGAACAGAGTTGGACAGTCTTAGTTCCTGATATGAGAACTTACTATCCAACTTTGCACAACTTAACAAACTGACCCTCTGTGTAAATGCTAAGGACATGGAATGGACAAAATAATCTTGAAAAAGAACAGAGTTGGACAGTCTTAGTTCCTGATATGAGAACTTACTATCCAACTGAAAGAATCATGGTAGCCTTGTACCGGAACAGGATAGACATATAAATCAATGGGATAGATTTGCGAGTCCAGAAATAAACTCTAAACTTTACAGTCAATTGATTTTTGATATAAGGACAAAACAATTCAAAGGTAAAGAAACCTTTCGACCAGAGCAAATAGACGTCTGCTCATAAAATAATACATATGTACAACTATTTCATATCATACTCAAAAATTAACTCAAATTAGATTATACAACATTGGATTAGATAAATGTGAAGGTCAAAAGTATAAAATATGAGAACAGTCATAGTGGGGACTAAAGCCCTCAGAAACATGCTCCTGACCACCAGTTTTAATCCTTTCACTGCAGCATGGCCGGGCCCTACAATCCAATCACCTCTTCAAGGCTCCACCTTTCAATTACCATAATTACAGCACATTTCTACACCAAAATAAACCTTGTTCCCTTTAGCCAACCCTCCCCATTCACTCCTCACCCCTGCTCTCCTGCCACCAGACGTAGGCAATCATTAATCTACTTTCTCTATATACATTGGGTACGTATTCCTGTTCCAAAAGAGAAAAATAGGCCAAAAGAAAGAAGTAACAGGCCCCAAACAAGTCCAAAACCCAGCAGGGCAGGCATTAAATCTCAAAGCTGGCAAATCAGGGACCCTGACTCTGTATTCTACGTCCTCTGTGCACTGGTGTGGGGGTTGGGTCCCCAAGTCCTCAAGGCAGCTCTGCTGCTATCTATGGCTTTCTTGGTTGCAGGAAATTTTCTTATTTTGAACATTTCATATAAATGCTATCAGCATTATGCATAATAGCTTAATGCTGCTATTTAGACTTATGTATGGACTAAGTTTCTAATACATAAAACTTGGGAGACACAATTCAAGCTCAAGTGAGTTTTGGCGGGATATAATTCAATCCACTACATTCTACCCCCGGCCGCCCAAAACTCATATCCTTTTCACATGCAAATACACTCATTTCATCACCTAAGTCTTAAAAGACGAGATTTTGTCTCTCTCTTGCTCTCTGTCTTGCTGCTCTCTCTGCTCCTGCCATCTGCAATGTGAGATCCCTGGGTCACTGTTGCCACCACCCGATGGGCTTTGGACTTCCCAGCTTCAGAAACTGTAAGCAATAAATTTTGTCCCACCACTGCGTCTTAGAAGTAGATAAATTTGTTTTGACTTCACAGATGCAACTTTGAACTTTGGACTTTTGAGTTGAAACAAGTTAAGAAAATGGGAAAGTCTGTGAGAGCTTGGATTAAGCAAAGATTCCTTTAATATTGTGCCAACTTTTGTCCTCCAAAGAACACCAAGAAAAGATACTCATAGATTGGGAAGAAATACTTGAAAATCATTTTTCTGATAAGGCACTTGTATCCAAAACATGTGAAGAACTCTTACAACTCAAAAATAAGATGAACAATCCAATTTAAGAAATAAATGTTATCACAGAATATGTGACTAACTTCTTTTAAGTTGCTTAATGTTTTTAGGATTATCTGTGTTGTAGCATGTATCAGTACTCCTTCCTTTTTATTGCCAGATAACATTCTGTTGCATGGATATACCACTTATATTGTGCATCCATTAATCTGTTAATATTCATTTTTTCCCCTACTTTTTAGCTATTATGCATAATAGGATTTCCCATCCTCTTAAGAGACTATAACCTTGTCAACACTTGTTATTGTTTGCCTTTTTTCATTATAGTCATTCTGGTGGGCATAAAGTTAAATTTCCTTGTGGTTTTATTTGCATTGCGTAATGACTAATGATGTTAAACGTTTTTTCATGTGCTTTTGACCAACTGTATATTTTGCTTGAAAAATGTCTATAAGATCCTTTATTTATTTTTTTAAAGTGTAAATTTTATGATATGTAATTTATATGTCAATAAACTCAAAAAATATTAGTAGACTCATATACTCTTGCTTTCATATTCTTTAATAGAGTTGTGCCAGGATACTGGAGGTCAATTCCGTCCATGTAACAGGTATCAGAACCATGGAATCAATGCCTTTAATGCCAATAAACTGAATTATGGCTGAATTCAAGTGTTTTCCTACTAAAACAGCTGTATTTTTCTCTGTATTTTTTAATGTTATACTCTGTATCTCCTTTTATTTCCTTCTCATTGTAGTAACACTTAGCCGAAAGAACAGTAATGCTGAGAGACTGACTATGTTTTGTAAACATGATATACTAATTATCCTAATTTGATCACTACATGTTGTACACACATATTGATATTCAATTCTGTACTCCACAAATATGTATAATCAATTATCTTTTAATAAAAATAAATAAAAGAATTGAAGTTTTCAGATAA
>NW_007730570.1:92102-97298 GCF_000696425.1 Galeopterus variegatus
AATATGTATAATCAATTATCTTTTAATAAAAATAAATAAAAGAATTGAAGTTTTCAGATAACCAAAATGTGCCCCTCTGATGACTTATCTGATTGATGAGTTTCAGAGAAGAAACTCTTCCCTTCTTTTTTGTTCTTTTTAAGAGATAGCATATTTTTGGAAAGAGTGTATCCTTGGTTGTCTTTGCCCATATAGTCCTACCCCTATTGGTAGAGATCTACAGGGATTAAGCACGTTCTGTGATATCAGTGGAAATTTTGTTTAATTTTAGAGCATGGAATTAATAAATACAATTGCCCCAAATGTAAGTTCCCCTCTAAATATCAAAATCTTTCTTGTCTTAACCAGCATGAATGAAAAATCATTCTAAAATGTTTTATACAATATCCTTCTTCTTAAGCATAGTATCCAGAATATACTGGATCAACTTTTCATGGTAATGCTGACAGTTTATTACCATGAATTTTTTTTTTTTTTTTATGTCACCCAGTCTCAGGTATTTTGTTATAAGCAACATAAACGGACTCATACAGAGCTGTATAGACATTTCTCATATAAAGATACACAAATGGCCAACAGATACATAAAAGAAAATGCTTGACATCACTCAGCATCAAGAAAATGCAAATCAAAACCACATCGAGATATTATCTCACCCCATTTAGACTAGCTATTATCAAAAAAAAAGAGAATAACAAATGCTGGCAATGATGTAGAGGATGTCCGACACTGTTGGTTGGACTGTAAATTAGTGCAACCATTATAGAAAACAGTGTGGAGCTTCCTTAGGCAACTAGGGATGGAACTGCTATGCAATCCAGCAATCCCACTGCTGGTATATACCAAAGGAATGGAAATCATCATGTCGAGGGGACATCTTCCTCTTGTTTTATTTCTAACTATGTCATCAGTTCTATAGCACTCAGAACTTCCTTTTTGACTATAAGAAAGGGGATTTTCTCTCCATTTTATGTTTCTTCTTGACTTTTAATGTAATATAGTAATACCATTTTTTATTATTTTTCTGTATCTGTACTAATTGAAGTCTCTTAATATTTACTAGTTGATCAGGTTTCCTATACATATTAAGTGTAATAATCTGCAAATAAATATTTTTCCTCTACTTTGTAAACCTAAACTCTCGTTTCTTTTTTCTTAATACTATTCTTTATTGTAGAGTAGTGATTCTCCATGGGGACAATTTTGCAACCAGCGGAATTTGGCAATGTCGGGAAGAAATTATGTTTGTCACGAGTGGGGGATTCTAGTGTCACGTACTGGAGAGAGGCCAGGGATGATTCTAAACATCCTACTATACACAGGACAGCCCTGTGACACAGAATTATCTATCCCAGATGACAACAGTGCTAATATGTAAAAATCATAAAATAGATTATTCAGACAATATTAAGTAATAGTAGGTTTAGACGTCAACTTTATTTTTAGAATTTAAAGTAATGCTTTTCATGAATTGCCATCAAGTATGATGTTGACCTTTTGTTCAAAATACATTAGTTTTATTATACTTTACATTTCTTTAATCATAAAATTGCACACATGTGTATAGTTTACATGAAATCATAAACATGTCTATGTAATAATAATACTGGAGGAAAGGGTCTGGGGAGGCCCAGCGGCCAGCCTCAACCCACCCCATCCTCCAGCAGGTTCTTGACTCTGCCACAGGAAAGAATTCAAAGCAGAGTCACATATAAAGTGAAAGCAACTTTAATGTAGCAAGGTAAGGAACATAGACTTCACAGAGAAAATGCAGCCTAGTTCCCGAGACTGAAAAGGGCCTGTGTCAAGTTTAATACAAAAGTAAGAAATACACATTTAGAGTTTAAAAAGTGTTAGGCTGGCTCAAGAGAGTGAGCAGCTGCCTATTAGAAGTAAGTTTAAAACAAAAGTAAAGCATACACACCTCACCAGCAAAGTGTGAGTTGGCCCCAGGAGAAGCAGACAACCACCTCACCTTCTACCAGAATTTGACTTTTATAGTTTCAGTACCTAATGCATATTCATGCTATCTAATGAATATTCAGCTAAGGGAGTGATTCCCAGTTATGTAACATAGTCTTTCACATGCTCAGTTGGTCATTTTTTAGGGCACATTCACTGGTCAAATTTTATCATATGCACTGAACATACTCAAGACTATTCTGTGCTCTTTAGTGTCTCTGGTGGAAGGCTATTCAAAGGACAAACTCCACTTTACTGAGCATGCTCAGCTATTAGGTTTATGTAACTCCTTTCCACTGAGCATGCTCAGCCACTAGATTTGCGTAAGTCTGCCCTTTGTGGTCTCAATCTCCCTGTGATGGTACTGAATATAGGTGTAATAAGCAACAATCACTCTGCTCTAGTGGAGGTCCTGGAGGAGGGGCTTGAGTCCTAGGGGATTGGACTGAAACCTGATCCCAGAGGGACTGAGCACCTCTTATCTCAATAACATTTCAACATTTTTTGTGTGTGAATTTTTATACTGTTGCCTGATTCAGTTTCTAACACATCAGATACATAGGAAATTCATGTTAATATCTTATTGTGAGTTCTACCATATTTTTGTCCATGTTCCTAAAATTACAAACACAAACACTGTATTAGTCAGGGTTCTTCAGAAAGAGAGAACCAACAGAATATGTATTTAAGTATATGAGGGAATTTGTTAAACGAATTGGCTCACAACCATGATAGGCTCTCTGCAAACTGGATGCTAGTAGCATGGCTCAGTCCAAGTCTGAAGGCCCCAGAATGGGGAAGCTGATAGTGCCATTGTCGTAAGTGCTGGAGCTCAAAAGCTGAAGAGTCTCAAGTTCTGATGTCCCTAGAAAGGAGAAAAGAGTGTATCCCAACTCCAGTGGATAGAGAGAACTATTTGCATTTTCCTTCATTTTTGTTCTCTCTGGACCTCCAGCAGATTGTGTGGTGCTCACTTATATTGAGGGCAGAACTTTCCTACCCAGTCCACTCAGGTTCAAAGGTTAATTCTTTTGGAAACACCTTCATGACTTCGTAGACATACATAAAGTGATAGTTTTCTAGGTATACGTTAATTTAACCAAGTTGACACCTGGTATTAACCATCACACAGCACAGACACACAATCATGATTCTTGGTCATTTACAGATACAAAAGGATAACATTACAAATACTATTTTGTGTGTGTTTTTTATACTTTATAAAACCATCTGGAAATACATCTGTGGGCCAACTGGTAAAGATTTGTTTTATTCTTGTGAAGGCTACATAGTATTCATGGTGTAAATGGGCCAACTGGCAAATGATTTCCTTATCTGCCACTAAACAATTCTGCAAATAAATGAATATTCACTCACACATACACACATAGCATATACTTGTATTCTTGTGTATGTATACCTGCATGTGTGTATATATATTTATATATGTGTATGTATGTGTTTGCATATATACATGACTGTTTTCATACGTATATATAAATGGCTTATTTATTTTTGTGTGGTTGATTCCAAGGATTAAATTTGTTTGTTTGAAAGATATATGACATTTTTCAATTTAATAGATATTGATAGCTTTATAAACACCTGTAAAATTAGTATTTCAACAACAAAATGAATACTTAAATATTTTTTACATACCTACTGTCCATTTGAATTTATAGCAGTGTGAAGTGCCAATAATTATCCATTGCTTAATGTGTATTTTTTAAATGTTTAAATCAGTTTTATGTGTTCTTTCTATATTATGTTTAACACTTTCTCTATTATCTGCTTTACTCAATTTTTATTCAAACTCTTTATATTATTGAAATTATATAAGCTATATATATATAAATATTCACATATGTAAAAATATCTAAGGATTACTTTCCTACTTCCAGATTTTATAGGTGCTGTCCCAAATTTTCTTATAAGAATTATATCATTGAATTCTTTAGCAATAAGTGTTCTAAATCCTACTGATTTTGTAATTTTAAATATAGAAATACAGCAATATGATTTTGTCTTTGTCTATCCATTTAATGAGACTTAACAGAATTATGGATATAATGGTTACACATTTTTAAAATTCATTTTCTGATATAACACTTTTCTTTCTTCCTGATTAATGTTATCTCTTCCTCAAAGACCTGGGTAGAATAAGCTTCAGCTTTAAACTTTAGATTTTGGTCTTTGTTTTTGTCATTTTTTATTATTTTTGACTTGAATAAACACTGTGCTCTATTATCTCAATAAATAGTATACTATTCAAGCTAAGATATTTCTCTTCTAAGCAGGACCTGGTCAATAAAACCACAAGATTATAAGTTACTTGAAGTTTAGTAAATAATTCTACGTGTTTATTATATTTTATATAAGAAGACAGAGAGAAAAGTTCAAAATCTATTTACATCTTAGTGATTTTTTTGAAACCACAAAATATTGTCTTTTCCTCATTAGGTTAATGTTTGAAATGTTCTTTTTAAAAAAATGTAACTATAATGCTAGTGCATTTAAGAGAGAAAAGAAGCTGGTAAGGGACCTCTAAATCTAAAACAAAGGACAATGTATTCCATAATATTTATCTGATTATAAGCTGATTGTATTTCCTTCATGCTAGCACAGATACATAGAGAAATGTAAGAAAGTGTCCTGAGTATCAATTTACCCATTATCTCTAATGAAATTAAATAATGCATGAGGGACTGCAGATAGTAATAATAAATATGCATTAAAATTCTTAACAATGCAAAGAATAAAGTAATTTTGTTTATTCTTCTATAGACAAATAATTTTCAGCTTTTTAAAGGTTAGATTACCCAGATGACTGTATGGTTGGCCTCAGTGTCAAAAAAAGGTGTGTTCTCTTAGGAAGAGTAATCCCTCTCATATTAAACAACCATCTATTTCTTATCAAATGTTTCAAAAGAAGAGTCTACAAAATATTAGATTAAAAAGAAATGAAATTAGCTAAAGCCAAAGAGACAAGGCTTCTGAAGCACAATGATTGCATGAGTTTAGGATATGTGACTTTTTTTTTTTGGTTCATTCTTTTTTCTACTGTGATTAATCCCTTATGAATACAGTATTAGGTCAATGTTTTTCACCTTCTGTAGTTATCATTGGCATAGTCTATTTACTAAAAATTGATAAGTTATCGATGGTCTATAAAGTTGCTTCTCTATCTGTTTTAACAATATTCCCTCACAATATAACAAATAGGAGTGGATAATC
>NW_007730570.1:97550-98120 GCF_000696425.1 Galeopterus variegatus
TAGCCATTACCTTTCTTCTTCTTCTTCTCTAAGTCTGTTTTATTTTTCTAACTAAACAGTTTTTGTTATTGTATTTTGATTCTCAGCTGAAATAATAAATTTTTAAAAATGCTTACTTAGAGATTGAAACTGGGCAGATGAGATTAATGTATGTAAGGGAGTTGAGGAAGAAGGGAGAGAGAGACAGAGACAGAGAACAATATATGCCAAAGTGCTGAGTGCTATAGTAGGTGGTTTATATTCAGTGGGAGTGCGGGTGTTTCAGAACTCAGTGGAAATTGCAATAGGAAGAAGTGATCTTATAGAGGAGCTGGAAATTTAATAGTACTATAAATTACATATGGGGTTTGAATTGGTTGACCAGAAAGAGGAGGACAATCCAGTTTAATGGAAGTGGAAAGTAATGAGCATAAATTATTCTTGAGCAAAAAGGTAAAAAATATAATTTCAGAAGATTAAATTTGATAGTTGTGTAAGCATCGATTAAAGGTAGAGAGTCTTACAGCAGGTGATGAGATACTCATTTAATACAGCAATCTAGAATAAATTCAGGCAAGAAATAAATTTTCT
>NW_007730570.1:98686-110952 GCF_000696425.1 Galeopterus variegatus
TGATCTTATAGAGGAGCTGGAAATTTAATAGTACTATAAATTACATATGGGGTTTGAATTGGTTGACCAGAAAGAGGAGGACAATCCAGTTTAATGGAAGTGGAAAGTAATGAGCATAAATTATTCTTGAGCAAAAAGGTAAAAAATATAATTTCAGAAGATTAAATTTGATAGTTGTGTAAGCGTCGATTAAAGGTAGAGAGTCTTACAGCAGGTGATGAGATACTCATTTAATACAGCAATCTAGAATAAATTCAGGCAAGAAATAAATTTTCTGGCATACTGACAGCTAACAGAAAGAAAAGAAGAAAAGACTATATGTGGTAACAGAGTTAGGAAAAGTTTCATGTATTGGGGTAAATCTGAATATTTGGTTTATCTGAGTGACCATACGCATTAGTTTTTTTTAGATATTTTTGCTTTCTACCCCTTGTCTCAGTATAACTTTTAATAGAGTTATCTTTTGCTCCCTTAAATGTCCTAGTTTGAAGATCTATCTATTTATCTATCTACCTACCTGTCATTTACCTAATCATTCACCTATTTATAATTGGCATCTATAAAGCTGTTGAACACATAGATTTTTTTTTTTTAATGAATAATTCTTGACCTCAGTTTCTGGGTTATAATATTTCAACTCTTGTATTTGCTTATACCTCAATAGCCATGACATTTTTATTCACTTTGTTCAACTGACACTGAAAAATTGCATAGTAAATAGTTATAAATACATATTTTTTATTTTAATTTTCTTTTTAACTATTATTATTATTATTATTATTATTTTATGTTACATCAGTTAAGACCAGAGATTCACATTCTAGGAAAACAAATTATTTGTATATTCAGTGTTTTGGGGCTATTCTATAGAAGTAAAATGAAATGGATTTCTGTCCATGTTACTGCAAATGTCAAAGCAGGTAACACCCTACACACTAAGCTAATTTGGGCAAAAATTTACTCATCACACAACAGATATCCAGGGAAGCAGAGCTGGCCTGAATGAAGTAGTGGGAGTGGGTTGGGCATTTATGAGGGATGAAGAGTGTGACTAAGGAAAAGTTCCCATGGTGGGGATGGAAGTTATGAGGTTTGAATTTCCCAGTGGTGTCAAAGGAGAAGGCTAGTGAGGGCCTGTCCAGAAGTAGGGTTAAAAAGTAGAGGGGGGTGAGACAAAGAAGTCAGTGGTCAAATACCAGAATCCTCATTATTCTCATAAAATAATTTTAATACTATAGTTACTTTAAACTGTGAAATGTTAGCAGTTGTAGGAAACAATAATGCTGTAATTTCAGAAATAACATAAGCAATTAATAATCAGTGGTAAAACGAAGAGTTGCAATGTGTTAACAAAACATATCTCTTCTATAGGAATGTAAGTCTGTGCTTGGTCAATGAGATGTTTCTTTCAGGAACATTAAATATGAACTGGGTGACTGTTATGGGTATGCACTTGAAACAATGCTTTGTGAAAGGCATTTAATTCAACTCTTTCAGTTTGTATTTTTTCTACATAATTATAATGGTTTCATATTAAAATGACTAAATATAAGCACCCCAATACACACAAATGTCAGTTTTCTAATGAAATTAAATTTCTTACTCACATACGCACACACAATGAGCATAATTACCTTTATTATGTTACTGCAATTTTAACATGTAATGAAAATTTACTGTATCAAATTTTAAGCAATAAAACGTAAAGGTCATATATTTATAAGCTTTCATTAAATTTGCCCATTCTGCTGTGGGTACATGAATGAAAATATTTACTTCACATTTTCTATTTTCTGTATGTTACTGCAATTTTAACATGTAATGAAAATTTACTGTATCAAATTTTAAGCAATAAAACATAAAGGTCATATATTTATAAGCTTTCATTAAATTTGCCCATTCTGCTGTGGGTACATGAATGAAAATATTTACTTCACATTTTCTATTTTCTGTTGTGTGGAAAACGTAATCTCTGATCTTACCATATCAAATGGAAACTCAGGGCTCTAGTTTCAAACATTATTGGAGACATGGTGCCTCATGCACATGATGTGTTGCCTTCATTCTTTAACCTTTGTTCTTGGAAACCTCCAAATGTCTAAGATACAGCAGAACAGCTTTATTACTGGGGTGCATTGTGCTTCTTAGCTTGGGGGTGAAAACTAATACGGTGATAATATCAAAGGGGGTTAACCTTGTGAAATTAAAATGGGTTTTGGAAAAAGCAACTGAAATCAGAAAAGTTCATTTAGCTGAAAATACAATTATATAAAACAAAAATACATTGAGTATTTTCCAGTTTCAAATATTGAACAGAAATAGAAATAGAATGTTAAAACTATCCAACTTTATCGCAACACAATTTGGAAGTGTTGTGCCAGAATTTCCCTTCTCTCATTTCTTCTTTATGGAGGTAAAGTTAACCTCTAGGGTTTATCTTGCATACGTCTAATTTCCAGGTTCATTTCAAGGAAAAAAGCCCAGTAACAAAACCATCAGTCAATAAATTTCCACTCTTTCCCACACCTCTGCAGTTTCCTCTCTGCCCACTTCCTTCATTATGTATCAGAAGCAAGACTGGGATAGAAAGGACAAAACTGCATAAAAGCAGGAAAGAGAAGAGCTTAAAAGACAAGACAAATATTTTAATGAACAACAGGTGATAATTGTGTGAAGGCTAGAGACTAATAAATGAATAATACTAATAAACATAATGTCATCTACCCTTTAATAAACATCTGCTATACTATGTACCGTACACACACAATCTTGCTTAACCTGTATGAAAACCCTGTAAATTACCCATTAATATGTCTATTTTAAAGATCAGAAAAGTGGGTCTCTTGAAGTGACAGATCCAGATTTACTCTTAATTCTTGCTGCCTCCCCAAGCCACTATTTTTCTGCTACGCCACAAGTAACATTTATGTGCTAATGAGTTTTGAATTTCACCCTGAATTCAGAGGAAGATTTTAAGTATTGCAATGATGTAATCAGATTTGTAGGTTTATATGGATGAAATATAGCCAAGTAGAAAAAAATATATAAAGAGCTGGGGAAAGAAGAAAATAATTACAGAAAGATTTATAATTCCTAAGAAGTAATCTTCCTAGATTTTGGGCTCTTCCAGAATTTAGACCATAAAAGTGTATCTCCCAAGACATCACTTCACTGTCAACAGGCCACATTTAGAGACACCAATGACCATAACTATGAATTATTACATCAGTGCACAGGATACAGCTCCATTTCTAAAAGGAGATGCTTTCGGGATATGACAACACAAAGCAAGAGATGTTTGTAGGAAAGTTATAATTTTTGCTCTCAAAATTGTTGTTATTTTTTCTTTCAGAAAATTACAAAAATCATCTTTTATATAAAAATGTGAATTGTTAATCATCAAACCTTGATTTATAATATAGAAATATAATTAGGAATTGCTATAAAAATTGTAGCATTGTACACTACCCTAATGTTTAAAAAATTAGCTGATTGTCAATTTTTAATATTATTTGTTTAGAATATTTTAGAATTTCATGTATTGAATTCTTAATAGCCTTCTAATAATATAATATCTATATGATAAAAAATTTGAAATATGAAAAATAACTTAAATTACAAACGATCAATTTAAGAAAGAGAGCTTTTAGTTTGGAGGGAAAAGTACCAAATGAGCAACATTTCAAAATACTAAAACTTTTAGATAAGAAAATTACCATGAATGAGAGTAGAATAAAGAAGAAACTTGCTTTCTCTTTTATTTAGAGAAACAAATGTGAAGATATAAGTGACTTTGAGAATAAATTTTAAAAGGTAATTTTTTGTTGTTGTTCTGAGTGATGTATGTTCAGTATAATGTTACAACCAATTCTGCTGGCATTCTTAAATGGTTATGTATTCACATTTCTTTTTTTTTTTTTTTCTTCCTTTTTGTCTTTTTTCGTTTCCGGCAATGGATTGCAACCCTCAGTGTCTCGCCCGTACCGGACTGGGACCGGCAACGGGATCGCAACCCTTGGTGTCACGCCCGCACCTCGCTCAGCCAGTGAGCGGGAACCGGTCTGTATGTGGGATCCGAACCCTCGGCGGGAGCGCCACCGTGCTCCCTGGTGGCGCACTGTAGCAGTGCACCACTGGGCCGGCCCTGTATTCACATTTCTCATTCCAGTATTTTACTGGCCAGAAACTAATAGATTCATAATTTCCTGAAAAGTTTTACCCAACAGAGAGTAAACATTAAATATGAGAGTTTTCCCTAAGGATATTTAATGCTAGATTTTTCTATCTAAGTGAATCATATAAATGTTATCTAAGAATACTATGTTTTTATTTTTCAATCTCTCTTAATCTCTCCTCAAATTTAGATGTAACAGTCTTTTGATGATTCTTTAATCTATAGGTTAAATATAAGATATAGTATTCCTTTCTCTCATTTTCGGTATTTAAAACAGAAAGAGATGAGTCTGAAAAACATGTTCATTTTAGAGTCTTCTAAATTTCATTTTTCTAATGAAATTTTGTCACTTCTATTCCTTTCCAGTCCATGAATATCACACTTTTAAAAGCCCTAGCAAAGCTAAATTATTTTAAGAAGCCAAACCTTGTTATATTTCTCCCTCAAACTTTCCCATTGTTGAACAACAATATCTTAATCTTGCTATTGTAATATAATATAAGCAATGTGGTAAAATTTTAAAGGAAAGGGATCTTGTAACAGAGGATCTGAGTTCAAGTTTTAGGCCACATTTACTAAACTTGGAAAAACAGAAATAAATATATGACACCTATTTCCAATATCCTTCATGGTGAATGTCTCTCTGAGTTGTGATGAAGCATAAAAAATCCAGATGAAGAGAGTTTGTTAATTATAGTAAAGTATATTGTTATGTTTCTTCACCTATTTTGTATCATTATTGTTATGCTTTGTTTTGATTTAAATTTAGGAACATTTCCTCAATTTTGTCTTCCAACATTTATACTACATTTCTATCTTATGATATTTTTAATTTCCAAGAGATTATTATTGATTTGTAAATGTTCCTTTTATTTTTTCATGATTACAATATTTGAGATCTCAGAAGAGTTCAATGATACTATTTAAATATTTTTTTCTAATCCCTTGCATTCATTTATTTTTCACATATAAAATATTAAAATGAGATGCTTTCTTGTCTCACTTTTAGGGAAGGTTTGCAGAAAGTCAGTGCACGTTCCAAAAGGGAAAAGAGATTACCATTCAAAAATGTCATTACAAATAGCCAATAACTGTTAGGAAAGTTCATCAACATTCCGAATAAAATAGAAATTATACAGTGAATTTATTGGAGAATATTTGACTATGAATATCTCTCCTGAAAGGGGGAACAGACTGCTGGGAAGATGCCATTCTCGATGGCAACCAAATGTATTTCCTTTCAGATGGATGCACTTTGGACCGATTTCTGACTCATGGCTATGGCAACAGAGTGGAGGGTTGCCTCTAGGAAGGCAATGACCTCATGAATGAATACATGACTGAACAAGGCAACAGACAGCCATTGCATATTTACAATGTGCTGTATACACAACTGCAGTTTTCAGTTAATTTCTTATTTGATCCTCACAATGCAAGTTAGTTGTTTCCAAACTAAAGAATTTAAAACACACAGGAAAATATGAACAGCAAATATGACAGTAATAAATCTGATATCTAACAAATTGTAAAATTATACAAGAATTTTTTATTAGCTTTAGTTCAGGTGTAGCTGTGGAAGAAGCATTTGCTAACTGATTCATTCACACTCATCACCAAATTGTGTGGAAGTCTCTTGTTTGTCACCTACTCATACTACTGGCTACATGCTTTTCATGCTGTATTTTAAAACATTCAGGGTTAATTCTATCACTGTAAGTAAATTTTCTATTAAGTATTATCCTTTCCTTAATGAAGTAAAAGGTTGTAGCTTCCAAAAAAACAGTAACAGGACAGGACTTGAGAGGAGGTATAGGGTACATCCTGTACTATAAATTCCACACAAAGAAAGTGGAAAACTAAAGAAAGGTAGGAAGAGAGATGATATGGCATATTGTATATTGCAATATTTTTAAATAAGGCAAACAGGTTAAATGTGATGGAGAGTCAAGATTAGGAGTTATAGAAAAGATTTCTGTCCAGGAGAGCCACTCCAGAACATTGCACAATGAGGCTGAAAACAATTTACAATATGTGCAATTTAGATTTGTTGAGTGGGTATAATTAGAACCCATCTTAATGTAATCATGTTAAAAAATAAGGATTTTTTTCTCATATATGATACTGAAAGAAGATTAATAAGGAGGGAATGCCATTATAAAAACTCACAATGATGATAAAGAGAAATAACAATCATACAAATAGCAGTAATAACTATAAATACATATTTGCACACATATATGTACATGTACACACACATATACAAATGTTTATGTGATCATGTACGTGCTATGCATGTATAATCAATCAGAAGCTAAGTCTGTTATGTGGTTTAATGTCCAGTGATACTGATATAGACTTAAATAAATAAATGTTAACATTTTTTGATTAAAATTTCTAATATAAAAAATTCATGAAGATAAAATTAGTACTTAAGGGGGCCGGCCTGGTGGCGCACTGGATAGTGCGCCGCTTGGGAGGCGCGGCGGCACTCCTGCCCGAGGGTTCGGATCCCACATACGGACCGGTTCCCGCTCACTGGCTGAGCGAGGCACGGGAGCAATGCCGAGGGTTGCGATCCCGTTGCCGGTCCCCGGTCCAGTGCGGTGGCAACACTGAGGGTTGTGATCCGTTGCCGGACACGGAAAAAGTCAAAAAGACAAAAAAAAAAAAAAAATTAGTACTTAAGGAGTGTTAAATTCTCAGCTAACAAAAAAGACAGCTGATAAATAATATTTAAAGTTATTAAATCAAAACTAGGAATGTAAGCATGTAAATAATTGAATTAACAGCTAAATGAGAAAAATGTTAAGTTGCATATTGTAAACTCCCGTATCCCCCAACAATAAGTAAAATAAATATTTTTTAGCTTATATCATGGAAGCTACATAGCTACTTGTATCTCATTGTTACTTTAATTTTCCATTCCCTTATGACATTGAACATATTTTTATATGCTTATTTCCCATCTTTATATCTTTTTTGGTGAGGTTTATTTTAGTTTTTTTGCCCATTTTTTAAAATCATGTTTTTCACTTTCTTATTGTTTTGAAAGTTTTTTGTATATTTTGGATAACAATCCTTTATTATGTAATATCTTTGCTTATTTGCTACTAAAGTAAACAAATTTCTAATACCTAAATTAATTAAAAAACAAGTCAGAAATAGGTGAGTAATTATACTTTTAGAAGTTAAATTTAAATGTATTGTAATGTTTCCCTAAGTTTTACTGATTTCTCAAAATATTTGGAAAGGTGCAGATGATCTCAAAGGTGAGTTATGTAACTTTGATATCAAATTTTATAAAATGAAGCAATGACTCTTTGATATGTTAGTCTTATAGTGAATTTATAAAATGTCTTTCACATTAGTGTGCATGAAATGCCTCCTGAAGAGTTAAGAAACCTGTACTACAAGACTCACTCCTAGAAATTCTGGTTAGATCAGTTATAGAATTTGAGAATGTGTATTTTTTTATTATAGACTTTACGTTTTGGAGAAGTTTCACGTTTACAGCAAAATTCAGCAGAATCTACAGAGATTTTCCATTACTCTTACCTCCAAATATGCACAGTATGCCTCACTATATCAATCTCATATCACTATGGTACATTTGTCAATATTGATTAACCTACATCAATACATTATTATTACCCAAAGCCCATAGTTAACATTAGTCTTCACTGTATACATTCTGTGGGTCTTGACAAATGTTTAATGGCATGTACCCAACATTACAGTATCATACAGACAAGTTTCACTGCCTTAAAAGACCTCTGCCCCACCTATCCATTCCTTCTTCCCCTAACTCCTGACGGTTATTCATCTTTTTATTGTTTCCATAGTCTTGCCTTTTTCAGAGTGGCATGTTGGAATCATACAGTATGTAGCCTTTCATATTCACTTCTTTTAATATGCAGTTATGTTTACTCCATGTCTTTTCATGGCTTAATAGCTCATTTCTTTATAGCACTGAATAATATTCCGTTGTATGTATATATTACAGTTTGTCTGTCGATATAAATTCAAATCAAAATTTCAGCAATTCCAATCAAAATACCAGCAAGTTGTGGATTATTGACAAATTGATTCTAAAATTTATATGGAAAGGCAAAATGCCAGTATTTGCCAACAAAATATTGAAGAACAAAACCAGAGAGCTGAAATTACCTGAATTGAAGACTTACTATAAAACTACAGTAATCAAGACAATGTAATATTGTAAAATAATAGACAAATAGATAAATGGAATGGAATAGAAAGCCCCAAAATAGGCCTACATAGATACTCCACAGAAAACTTATCTATTCACCTACTAAAGAACATGTTGGTTGCTTCTGAGTTTTTCCAGTTGTCAATAAAGCTGTTATTAACATTCATGTGCAGGTTTTTGTATTTACATTTTTTTTGAGTGTGACCGGTAGTGGGATCACAACACTCCGCATGGTGTTGTCCGCACCGCGCTCAGCCAGTGCACACACTGGCCATCCTTATATAGGATCCAAACCCAAGACGGAGGCGCCGCTGAGCTCCTAGCGCTTCACTCTCCCGAGTGAGCCACGGGGTCGGCCCTGTATTTCCATGTTTTTAACTTATTGGGTAAATACCAAAAGGTACAATTGCTGAATCTTATGGTAAAAGTAGGTTTAGTTTTTATAAAAACTGCCAAACTGTCTTCCAAATTGGCTGCACAATTTTGCATTGGCACCAGCAATGAATGAAAGTTCCTGTGGCTCCATATTCTCGCTTGCATTTGCGTTATTTTGAATATGTGTACTTGTATCTCATTGTTACTTTAATTTTCCATTCCCTTATGACATTGAACATATTTTTATATGCTTATTTCCTATCTTTATATCTTTTTTGGTGAGGTTTATTTTAGTTTTTTTGCCCATTTTTTAAAATCATGTTTTTCACTTTCTTATTGTTTTGAAAGTTTTTTGTATATTTTGGATAACAATCCTTTATTAGATATGTCTTATCAAAATATTTTCTCTCGGTCTATGGCTTGTTTTCTCATATTCTTCACAGTCTATTTTGCAGAGTAGAAGTTTTTAATTTTAATGAAGTACAGCTATCAATTCTTTCTCTCATGGAATATACATTTGATATTGTGTGTAAAAAGTCATCCAGGGGGCTGGTCCGGTGGCGCACTGGAGAGTGTGCCGTGGCGCTTCCACCGAGGGTTTGGATCCCATGTGGAGACCGGTTTCCGCTCACTGGTTGAGCGTGGTGCGGGCGCGACACTGGGGGTTGCAATCCCGTTACCGGTCAGTAAAAAAGACAAAAAGGAAAAAAAAAAGTCATCCAGGGTCATCTAGGTTTTTCCTATGTTGTCTTTTAGATGTTTTACAGTTTTCTGTTTTATAATTATGTCTCTGATCCACTTTGAGTTATTTTTTTTGTGAAGGGTTTAAAGTCTGTGTCTGTATTTTTTTTATGCAAGTGTCTAATTGTTCAATCATCATTTGTTAAAAAGCCTACTTTTGTTCCACTATGTTGTCTTTGATATTTTGTCAAAGATCCATTGACTATATTTATCTGGGTTTACTTATGGGCTTTCTATTCTTTCAGCAATACCACATTGTCTTTCACATTTCACTTTGCCTTTGCTTAGGTGTATAGGAAAATAATTGGCTTTAATACATTAATCTTGTATCCTGCAACCTTGTTATCATCACTTATTAATTCTAGTGCCTTATTTTTTGTGATTCCTTTGGATTTTCTGTGTAGAAAATTATGTAATCTGTGAACAAAGATAAATTGTATGTCTCCCTTCCAAATCAGTCCACCTTTTCCCCAATTTTTTTGTCTTATTTTATTAGCCAGGACTTTCAGTATTATACTGAAAAGGAGTGGTGAGAGGGAGCATATCACATTTGCCTTGTTCTTGACATTAGCAGGAAAACTACTTTCTCTCAATTAAGTATGACGTTAGCTGTAAGTTTTCTGTAGATGTTCTTTATCAACTTGAGGATATTCTCTTCTATTCCTAGTTTGCTGAGAGTTTTTATTATGAAAGGGTGTTGAAATTGTCAGAATATGTAGTTTTACTAAGTAGACTTCCCATGCGATTAAAAAGCAAGTGGTCCAGGGAACAAATTTTGGTACATAACAGTTTAGACTTTGTTAAAGAAAGTACACAATCTATTACAAACTTGGCTTCAGTAGTATCTACATCTATTATCAAAAAATTGTAATTTTCAAACTAATTCACACAACTGTGTACAGCTTGAAAGAGAATTATTTGCTTACACTCAGAGATTAAATATCATATGAGAGCCAACACTTTATTATTTTTAAAAATAAACCTTAAACACTGAAACAGTAAAAAAATGTAAGAGGTAAGGATAAAGATAATTTATACTGAGTCATTAGTTTAATTAGAAATCAATAGAAAACATTTCCCCTCAGAACACAAAAATGTAAATGAGAAGTGAAAAGAATTATTTTTGGCTCTTCAGTCTTTTAAGCACATAATTTGGATTTACATTTTTAATCCAAACTAAGAATAAATCTTCCATGACAGTTCTTAAATATTTACAATTATTGTCAGTCAAATATATTTAGTCTTAATCTTGCTTTTTAATATTCTCATTGTTATTTTTTAATGATTTAGTATATTATGCTCTGGATTATATAATAACTATTTAACTTACCATTCCTTTTAGCATTTTACATTTTATTATATGGATTTTAAATTCATACAATTTGTTTTCTTATAATTTTATTTAGAAACTGATATTTTATTCTTAAACATTTAT
This sequence comes from Galeopterus variegatus, assembly GCF_000696425.1. Taxonomy (NCBI): domain Eukaryota; kingdom Metazoa; phylum Chordata; class Mammalia; order Dermoptera; family Cynocephalidae; genus Galeopterus; species Galeopterus variegatus. The sequence goes on from NW_007730570.1 coordinate 109,622, forward strand.
TTGTTGAATATTCTCAATAGTTTTTAATAATGACTGTTCTTTAAGAAAAATAAAAAATAGTGTTTAAAATTTATTCCATTTACTAGTATTTACTTTTATATATATATATATATTTTTTTTTTCCTTTTTTTTTTTTGTTTTTTTTCGTGTCCGGCAACGGATCGCAACCCTCAGTGTCGCGCCTGTACCGGACCGGGACCGGCAACGGGATCGCAACACTCGGTGTTGCTCCCACACCTCACTCAGCCAGTGAGCGGGAACCGGTCTGTGTGTGGGATCCGAACCCTCGGCAGGAGTGCCACCGCACTCCCAAGCGGCGCACTGTAGCAGTGCGCCACCGGGCCGGCCCGTACTTTTATATTTTTATTATATCATTAAAATTTGTTTTATTGACATAAAATTTACTTAACATAAAAGGTTTAAAGTATTATATTCCCAATATTGTGTGATTACCAGATCTATCTAGCTTCAAAACATTTTCATTACCCCAAAAGAAAACTCCATATCACTAAGCAGCCATTCCTTGTACTCATCTCCCCTGACTCCTGTTAATTACCAATCTACTTTCTATCTCTATGGATTTATCTATTCTGACTATTTTATGTAAATGGCATCATACAATATGTGATCTTTTGTGTCTGGCTTTTTTCACTTGGCATAATGTTTTTCAAGGTTCATCTATTTTTGTAGCATGTATCTGTACTTCATTCCTTTCCATGGCTGAATAATATTAATTTTATGTGTAGGCCACAATTTGTTTATCCATTCATCCATTGATGGACATTTGAGTTGTTTCCACCTTTAGCTACTTTCAATAGTGCTATGAAAGTTTTTGTATAAGCATTTGCTTGAGTACCTGTTTTCAATTATCTTGAATATATATCCAGGAGTGAAATTGCTGGATTGTATGGTAATTACACGTTTAACTTACTGAGTAACTGGTGAACAGTTTTGTACAGTAGTTGAATCATTTTAAATTCCTACTAGCAGTGTATGAGTCCTCCAATTTCTTCTTATCTTCACTAACACTTATTTTCCTTTTTAAATTATTATCGTAACCATCCTCCTTAGTATGAAGTGGGATCTCATTGTGGTCATTCAATAATGTTTCCATTGTTAATATTTATAATTTTTATATTCTGTTTAAATATAAGCTAATTTTCAAGTCTTATATTTTAATATGTATTGAATTCACTGTTTATGGAATATATCAGCTTTCCCATTCCTAATCAATTCATTTTTTTCTTTTCTTAGACTGACTTACTGATACTTCTCCAGTTGTCTCTCATTCATTATTCTCTCTTTCTTCTTCAGTAATAGAGCCCATATTT